>NC_142706.1:35849890-36152920 GCF_055471065.1 Atractosteus spatula | reverse complement strand
GTCCCCATTACCTGTAAAGCGCTTTAAGTGGAGTATCCAGAAAAGCGCTATATAAGTGTAAGCTATTATTATTATTATTATTATTAATGACTATTTCTCTAATTACCTAGAAATCACACTCCTTACTAGCCCCACAGCCATGGGAGTGATCACGCATATGAAATAATTTTAGCCAAAATGTTGGCATAGCCAGTGTGGTGGTCTCTGATAATGGCCAGTATGTCAGAAAGGAGTTTGCCTGCCAGTATGAGTTTGAGCATGTTACTGTCAGCCCACATTTTCCACAAGCTAACAGGAAAGCAGAAAAAGGTGAACCAATTGCAAAACACTTACGTTTTTAAGGCACTGTTAGCTTACAGGGCAGCACCTCTGGAGTGTGGAAAGTCTCCAGCAGAGCTTCTCATAGGTTGGCAGTTACACACTAGTCCCAAAAGTAAGGAACACAGTCCAGTCAGCAGTTATCCACAAGATGAACCAGCTAATGCAGCGACAACAATTATACTATGACTGCTCAGCGAAACCATTACCTCCACTGAAAGCAGAGGACAAAGTCAGGGTGTTCAATGCAGAGTGGGGAGAATGGAATCGTATGGGCACTGTGCTTCAAGAAGTGACTCCAAGATGTTATGCAGTACTAACAGATGGAGGTGTGGTAGTGAGGAGGATTCGCACACAGTTGCTAACCACTCCTGACCAGGTTCTACAGGGCAGCCAAGAGGGCCCATCAGAGGACCAACAGACTCACCTAATGCAGCAGACGGTAGCTGAGGATGAAGCAATGTTCAGAATAAATTTACAGGAGCCCTGTCGGAGTCCGGATAAGGTGCCTCTCAGGAGGTCAGGGAGGACTAAATCTCTAAATAATACTTTAAAAAAATATATCAACATATTCTTGTGAAGGGGGGTAAAAGGAGAGTAAATGTTGACACGTTTTTTGTTATTTTTAATGGAGTTTTTAATGAAAGTTTGGGAGGAATGAAAGCAGCCGAGCTCATTCGACACAGCTGCTGCTATTCTCACTAATCCTGACGTAAGCAACCGGTCTCCATATATATCAAACGTCACCCTCTCCTCTTCCTCGTTCGTTTTCTGCATGGTTCGTTTTCGCCTAGCTCGAATCCGTGCTCCCTTCTCATGGATCTGCAAATTCGCTGCTCCGATGAAGACCTTTTCTGCAGCACAGGAGACTCTCCTACCCCTCTCGTCCAGTCTTCCCCCCCGGCTCCCCTCACCTCCGTCTCATCGCCTCCTTCTGCCGCCGTGCCACATCAGCGCCGCTCATCTCCCAGCCAGTCCTCACAAGATTCAACTCCTCGCCGAAGACTGCGTTCTGCCGTCGTAGTCCCTCTCTCATCACAAACCCAGCCTTCCCGTCCCTCCACAGCAAAGTCTCCAAATAACCCCCATTATCTCGAGGATGTCCCAGCCGCCGCGCTTCACGCACATCGGCTCCCCCTTCTCCTGGATCATCTCTCGCGATTTCCAACTGGACTGTAGCAAGCCTCCAGAGGATACTTCGAAAACATGGAGTCCGTTTTAAAAGAAACGCTTCCAAAAAAGCTCTGTTTTCCCTGTACTTAACCGCAGTCTACACAAAGGAAACATCAGCTACACAGCTTCCCCCGGCGCCCTCCGATGACATCATCCGCGCCGCCGCCACTCATCCCAACGTGAGGACCCCGAGGCCGTCCATGCCTCTGCCTGTAGCGTCTTCTGTCTTGTCTTGTCCTGATATATCCGTGTCTGTGTCTCTTCCCCAACCAATCCATTCCTCTGCTGAACAACCGCACCTAGCCTCTTCCACCCAGCCTCCTTCCCTAAACTCCTTGCTGCTGAGTCTAAGGCCCCAGGCTCACGCCCCTCCCCAACCCCCTTCTCTGCTTAATCTAATTTCTGCACTCTCTTCTGTCTCTACCTCCGGCGTCCAACACGGCTCAAGCTCCGCCAGCTTGGTGCCTTCGGCCCCGGTTTCTTTTCTTTCGGCCCCTGCTGCGGTCTCCATGGCCCAAAGGCCATCCAGTAAACGACCCCCAGCTCAGCCAGCAGGCGGCTTTTACCCTCCCCCACCCCCTGGCGTCCAAGACGACTCGGCAGCCTCCTCAGTCCTTCATGCAGCCTTTGCCCCTGCTTCAATTCCTCCTCAACAGTCTTCGGCTTCCATATCCCAAGCCAATGAGCTTCAGGCCCCAGATCCGTCTTACCCCTCCTACCACAATCTGCTTTCCGCTCTTCTTCCCTCCTCATCTTCTCCCATCCCCGGTGTCCAACACGGCATCAGTCATCCCGTGCCTTCGGCCCTGGATTCCAATCTCCCCTTTACTAAGGACTTTTCTCTCCGAACAGCCGTTCCTCTCCCAGCTCCTCCTAACGCACTAAAGTTTAGTCCTCCTCCCATCCCCTTTTCACTCCGGCAGCTCACCTTCTCTCTTCCTCCACTTACAACTCCGATTCCAGAACAGTCGACTGCGGCTCGATTTCCGTTACTCTCAAATCTTCTGACCCACACTCTGCGTCAGGAACTCGACGATTACATGCACATCATCCTCGATCTATCTGTCCATTTCGAGGGCTCCCTGTTCTACGACTACCACAAGCAGTTCTCGGCCAAGGCCGCTGCCCGCCTACTCCAATGGAACCAGCGCACCTATTGGGGAGCCCTCGACATTGAGCTTTACTGCCGCACTTTCGCCGGCATCAGAGCAATTTCCTGCGATTTCTGTTCCTCTTGGACACATTCATCAAATCTTTGCCCAAATACAGCCCGCAAGCTCAACCCCGACTCTGCCCCTTCTCCCTCTCAGCATCAATTCTCCTGCCAGGTCTTCTTCAAACCTTCCCGGTCCAGAGACGTTCGCGGTCGCCCCATCGTGATGATCAGAGGTCAACAAATTTGCAACAACTTCAATTCCTCGACATGCACCTCTTTCCTTTGTCGCTTCCTCCACATTTGCAGCTTCTGCGGCGAAGCTCACGCTCGCTCTGCCTGCCCCCGCCGGCCTTTCCATACTAGCTCCACCTTCAGCGTGCCCAAATGACTACTGGTTTTTCTGTCTACCCCAATCGATATCCCCGCTCTTGCTTCCAAACTGCTCCGTCACCCCGACCCCTCTTCCACCCACATCTTACTCGACGGCCTTTCCTTCGGATTCTCACCAGGCCTGTGCACACTTCCTTCTTCCCCCGTCTTTTGCAAAAATTTGCAATCTGCCACCGCCGATCCCCAGTCCGTTGATTCCTTGTTAGCATGTGAAGTCGAGAACGGTTTCATGATCGGCCCACTTGACTCTCCCCCATTCCCCGCATACCGCATCAATCCCATCAGTATAGCGGTCCGTAAGTATTCCGGTAAAAAACACCTTATAATCGACTTGTCAGCCCCCCATAACTCCCGCGTGCCAAGTCTCAGTAGCCTTATTCCCAGTTCAGACTTCTCCCTCCACTATGCCACAATCGACCATGCCATTTCTCTCATCAAAATCGCAGGTCCGGGCGCCTGGCTCGCTAAGGCCGACATCTCCAGTGCCTTTAAAGTTATGCCTCTCGACCCAGACTTCTGGCACCTCTTTGGAGTTCATTGGCGGAACAAGTTCTTCTTCGCAGTCCACCTTACTTTCAGATGCAGGAGTAGCCCAAAAATTTTCGATACCTTAGCCGAAGCTCTCTGCTGGATCCTCTTGAATAACTATAAGCTTCCTTTTCTCGTCCACCTTCTCGACGATTTCCTTACCATAGATTTTCCTCACGCCCCACCTGCAAGAGCCTCTTCCACACTTACTTCCGTTTTCGGGAAACTAGGGGTACCTCTCGCCACAGACAAAACAACCGGTCCCTCTCATATAATCCAATTCCTCGGGATCACCCTCAATTCCATCAATTTCTCAGCCTCCCTGCCCCGCGACAAGATCAACAGGATCCAGACGTATATCTCTACCTATTCTTCTGCCAAATCTTGCACAAAGAGGGAACTTCTCTCTCTGCTTGGCCACCTCAATTACGCCATGCGTATCATTCCTCAAGGACGGTCATTCATCTCCTACCTTCTCGACCTCGCCTCTTCCGTGTCCTCTTCTTACCACCACGTAAGCCTTTCAGCCGACTGCAAATCCGAGCTCAGGCTTTGGCAGCTTTTCTTGGCCAACTGGAATGGCATATCTCTCTTCTCTCCAACGCCGAGGATATCCAGCTTTTCACAGACGCAGCCCCCTCAGTTGGTTTTGGAGGCTATTAAAAAGGCCAGTGGTTTGCGGCCCCTTGGCCTCCTGAATTCTCTTCGATCCCTCTCGCCGACCAGTCATCGGCCTTGTTCGAAATATTTCCAATTGTCGTTGCAGCTTCTCTTTGGGGCCACAATTGGAAACAAAAATCCGTCCTTATCCATTCGGACAACTATGCAGTAGTCCATATAATCAACAAAGGAAGGTCTTCATCCCGATCTATCATGAAATTTCTCCACCGCCTCAAATGGATTTCTCTCACACATCAATTCGTCCTCGTAGCTGCTCACATTCCAGGTCACCTTAATGAGATAACTGACTCTCTCTCTCGCTTTCAATTTCAGAAATTCAGGAACTTGGCACCAGATGCAAGACCAAACCCATGCACAGTACCTCCCTATTCGGAACTCACGTTCCTCTGAATCATCCTTTCCATCACTACGTCCAGCTGGCCCAACATTATTGGACTGCCTGGAAGGGCTTCCAATCCTTCCACCTCTCCATGAACATTAAATTCCCTTCTTTCGATATTCTCACCGTATCGTCCTTCGTTTGCTATTGTAGAAACTCACTCAAGGTACGAGCATCCACCACCAAAGTAGACCTGTGCGGCATCCACTTCTTCCATAAACTCCTTTTCGGCACAACCTGTCCCTCCCTTATCCACCCTCAAATTAGTCTCCTGCTTAAAGGCTTTCAGCGGCTTGAAAAACCACTTCCGAACCAACGCACACCACTTACCTTGGACATCCTCGGATGTCCACACTTAACCCTGTAAGGTTTTAAGATACCTACATGTAGCTATATGCCAAACAAAATCCTTAACATAATGCAAATTCTAAGTGCCGAACATGTAATTAGATCCAGTGTTTTACACAAAACAGCTTATCTTAAAGGACATTTTCCTTTATTCGTTCTAGTAAGTAAACTCACAACAAAACCTCCCAAGTCAGTCACCTGCTGACTCATTGAATTAATTATCGTATGCGTCGGTTTCCCATATTTTTACACTTTTTGCCACTTACTTGGATTTTGCTGTTATTTTATTATAACTAATAATGTTCAGTTCAGGGGTGCACCGGGTTCCGTTGGTTGTCAGTGATGATACAATTATTGGAACACATGGAGGCAAAGTTTTGCGCTGGAATGCGGACATAAATCTTAACAGCAATCTCCCACATGCAAAGTGAAAGTATCATAACACAATAGTCATAATCCAACTGCAAGTAAATATTTTTATTACGATTATTACATATTATTTATTAAAACTCTACCTTCATTACCAGGTTTAACATAGTTTAGTTGTATTTAAGAGAAAAGTTCAAGCACTAAACAGTGCAACAAAAATAATTTAATGCATATACCAGTTACAGTACATATCCTACAGTATTTGCTTAATAAAAGTGTTATATTTAATGTTTTCGTTTTTATCTGGTTTGTATTGCTTTCTAAAATACTAGTGACTAAAATTTAAGATGCCTAAAATGAAAGTATAAAAAGCAGTTTTTTAATCAAATCATCAGTGACTAAGCTTCCGTGTACTTCTGTGGATTATGGAACATGTAGTCACGGATATGTAAATAATTTGCTGAAGGCGTGCCTTAGAATTTTTTTAAGACTTTGGGGAACGACGTCTAGATAGAATTAGTACACCTAGATATGAAACAGAGAAGGGGAGTAGGTAAAACAAGGAATGTCTGAAAGACAAAATGACAAATATTTGCTGACAAAAAGGCTGAATGACAAAGTCAGACTTGAGTTCTTATTCAATACTAACACTTCTTGTCAATTTACAATTTAATCTACTGCACTAGTTTTTAATCAATACTTTCCTAGTCAAATGCTAAGAAATCACATGGGTATACAAAATGAGAAGATCATAAAACTTAATTGCATTCTAATAACAGAAAAATAATGAAACATTTCAAACCATTAAAGGTATGTTACCCAAACAAGTTTCACTGTAATAGGGCAGGTATACATGTTCATCAAGAAAATAAATATTCTAGGGACAGATAGGAGAAGTGTAAATTCACAATGGAGAGAGTAAGCCACACACTCCATAATGATCTTAGCCTTCTTTTCAAGGGGAGCAGCAGGGGTTAGGAATGTACATAAAATTAACACTTGGACCGTGCCGGGAACCCAAGGTCCTAATGGGTTGGCTGGTTTGGCAGCCTCCAAGGCATGAAAACATAAACACCCCTGACTCGCTGAAAGTTACTTGATAGGCACTGCCCCACGACTGAGAGCTAGGCCCTCAGGGGATAGAAAGGAGGAGATAGATCCCCCGACTGGCTGAGAGCCACTTTCAGGTGCTGCCTCACAACTTAGGAGGGAGAGGTGGAGGGAGCTCAAAACCTTAGGTGCGAGTGTTAGTGTGGATAGAGCTTCAATAGAAAAAAAACATTAAAAGATAGAGGAAGGGGAGAAGCACCGTCTAGCTTCTCCCCCCCGAACCATCACCTGTTGGTTTCCATTACAACCTTCTTTTTGTACAGGACATTGAGGTTGATTTAATGTGCTCCAAGAATTTTGCCTCTTATCTTCAACACTTTTACCAATGTATTACAAATTATGGTACTGATGTTGTCAAGCCAAAAAGAAAAGCAGGATTTAAAAAAAAAACATCTGAAAAGTGTTAAAGTAGTCCCGTCTCTCTTAAAGAAGCCGCGTTTCTAAAGGAAACTACTCTCTGTGGACCTCTTTTGTAAACAGTGTCACAACATATGTTTTTTTGTCTATGACCAGTCCAAGTACTTTTAGTCATTGACAACCTTTGTACTCTATCAGTTACAGTCGGTAAATGTTTTTGCCACATTTGCTTTAGGGTAGTTGGAAATAATCATTATAAAAATCTGGGGAAACTCTTTAGGAAGTTAGAAATGATGCGGTGATACCAGTTCAATGTCAGGTGTTCACACTCTCACATATGATGATATTTTTGGCAACATTGGTTATTTACTATTTGACAGACCCTTGTACTATTATGTTTACTTGTGGTTACTGTCTCTGTCCAGCCAGTGTAGTGAAAACCCCTCAAGCTTCAAACCATCAATACATGTCGGTTTTAGAGAAGCTTCTTGAGCATATATTTCAGGACTGGTATGTTTAGGAATTATCCAAATAATACAGATTACCATATATGGTATATGCTTTACACAGTTTCATTATTACATTTATTTTCTAGAAAACCACTCTGGTCTTCCTCTCCAATATTATTAAACATTTGTTGGCAGTTGGTCTCTAGTTATATGGGTGAAAAGTGAAGAAGACCCTCAGCAAGTAAAATGGTTCTTTGTTCTGTGGAGCTTTGCAAACAGTGGTACCATATTCAGTGCTTAAAGTCAAAGACTTAAGATTTTCTTAAATAGTTTAATTGGAGCACAGTAGATAATTTAGTGCATATGTTCACACATGGATTTATATATGAGGGTGTGTTTGTCACAGGGACAAAACAGGTTCCAGCCTGCAGTCTCCACCTATGTCATAAAACCAGAACACTAGGAAGAGATAAACATACAGTAAAACCAAACACATCTTTTTATATATTCTTTGCCCTGTGTTGCTTTGTAGGTGCAGACAGCAATTATTATAAGAAACAAAACTAAAAAATCAGACCTTCAAAATGTCTTTAAAATACAAATTTATTATTTTGCACAAATAATTATACAAAATAAAAATAAATCAGTATTTTCCTACTGCTTGAAGGACTCAAGGACCTGGAATCAAAAACTAAATAGGTGTCTTTTATATGCCAGAGGGAAAAAAACTAGAGCTGGAAGAAACCAACTTAACCCTAGTAAAGGAAGATCATGTATTCAATTCATATTGAGTACAAATTGCATAAAAGTCTACAGTAGATCATATTTAAAATGTAAGGTAAAGAGTAAGAAAATTGCAAACTGACCATTTTTATACTTATTGTGAGATACACCAACCTCAGTTCTTGGTTCCCAGGCAAGGACACATAAAAGAGTATGTTGTTTGATGAGAAAGGGTGAGAGAAGATAGTTCTTTTATATTTAACAGCAATATAAAATAATGTGATGTCAATTTTCTGTTATATATTTTTTTCACAATATAAACATATTACACTAAAAGTGATGTCTTCTGTGGTGCTGCTTACCTTTATAAAAAAATAGTGTTTTCTTTTCTTTTTGCAATTGCTTGCGAGTAATTTTAAATGGCACCTAAGGTTTTAATTACTTATTATTTTATACCCATTTATGAAAGCCAGTCATTAAGCTACTGTAAACCATGCTTCGCCTAAAGATAATATGCATGCATGGGACATGAACCATTTGAACTTTCACACTGTAAACCCAAGTGGGTCTTTGGTGTCAACTGGAAGAAAGAGTTTTGGGAATTACAATATGTACTGTATAGGCAGTGGCATAGGCAGAAAGTGGTTAGTAGTACAGTACCCAATAAAATGAGAAAGTACTTGGAATCAATGTCATGTCATACTGCCAGTGCAAATTAATCTAGAAAGCTTAAACTACATTTATTCAAAACTGTTCTATTGATAAAATCTTTGTATAAATACAGTACAAAAGGCAATCAACATGTAGTGAATGGGAGTCCCCATACAGCACTTTGAGTGTAGTGTCTAGAAAAACACTATACAAGTATAAGCAATTATTATTTGCAGGGACCTTCATATAAAGTTTTAACGGTAATTTATCACTAAAATTTATAATGGACACAGACAAATGTTTGTACATAAATGTTTTTCATTGTGTGGTCCACCCCAGATGTTCCCAACCTTTTTCAAAGTAGAGATCAACTTCATGTTTTCATTTTTCCAGGACAGAAATGTGTTGCTACACTAAAAAAAACAGCTTTGTGAAAGTGTTCTGTACAGACATATATGAAGATCATAATTTATTAGTCTTTTCCAACTGAGAAATACAGAATATAGGGAGCATCATCAATGTGCTGAAAAAGCACATTTGCAGAATGATACACTGCTGCTATGAAGCGATGCATCTGATCGGTAACGATGTTCAGATATCCTGTGGCACTGAAACATCGCTCTACTCATATCAAGAGACGCACTGTGTTGCATGAAAACAGAGCCCACACCGTTACACCGCCACCACCAGCCAGTAGTTGACATCCATCAGGATTTGTGTTTTTTGCCACATCCCGGTCCTTCAATTAACGTGAAACAGCAGGAACCGGGATTCATCAGCCCAGGCGACGTTTTTCCAATCCTCCAGTGTTTGTGTTGCTTGGCCCACTGCAACCATACCTTCTTGTTTCCCCCCCTCCCACTGGCAGGAGTGCAACTTGTTGGAGTTGTTGGCTTCCAAACCTTATCCATGGCATGGTAAAGTTTAAATGTCATTAGAACTGTTTTTTTTTTTGTATTAGGTAGCTATAAATAAGGCACAAATGTAATTGTATAGGAATAACAGACATGCTGGAGATGATATGCAGATCATGTGGTCTAAAGAACACTGGTTTATACATTAAACATTAATTTTATGTACATTTTTAAAATCAGTTTGCCCAAAACAAACCTAAATTATAAATGTTAACAAAAATATTCTGGTTTAATATACTGCATGCCTTTGTGTGATCTCTGACATAGACCAGATTTGTGTGAATGTATAAAAATGTTTTTTTATTAGCCAATAACACCAACAGGGGCAAAAATGTGTTAAAAAGTGAGATACAGGAGAAGATTAATCCACAATACAGGCTCTGCAATGTATAGACAGTATTTTGATCATATACTTTTAATCTGCTTATTTCCTTTCAAAATTACGATTCTCAATGTTACAGAAATGTTCTGTAGTCACACAACGAGGCAAAAGTTAATCCCATTCCATACAATGTTAACAAACATCTCTGCTAGAACAGAAGTGAACAGACTGATCGTCAATTGAACTGAGATACGGCTGTTGCCTCTGGAATGTTGAGCAAAGAAGTTTTAATAGCTCCAGAGATCATGTTAAGTGCTTCTTCGTGCAAATAGTTACCAACTAAAGCTTTAAAAATACAGCATATTTAGATATGAACTCCCTGCCATGATTCAGGGTTATGATATAGAAACCAGCGGTCAATACAGACATAGAGAAGTGCCATCTTCTACAGTAGTTCTAATCCCTGAAGATCTCTGTGCACTCATCAGAATTTGACAGTCCACTGCTTGACGCTGCAGTCATGCGATGTGGTCACAAGGGTGTGCTCATCCAACCATGCCAACCCGCTGACATGATGCAGCCGATGGGCATCTGCAGAGGGAATGAAAAGTTGAGTAGGGCAAGTTATTGTGTGTTCTTATACGCTGTACGTGAACGTACATGAAATGATGATGCAGATGTGATCTTGAGAATCGGAAAACAGCAAATCCACACCCATTTCCACACTGAAACCTACATGACTTAAAATTTGCCACATATGGTATTAGTCAGATACCTCACTGAATAACAACTTGGGTAAGCAAGCATGGAAATCATCCAACATAAATACTTCAACACCACATCTTCGGTGGTTTTCGGCAATCCTCGAATTGGATGATTTCCTTACCTCCGAGATTTGTATTTGAAGACTATTTAAAATGAGAAAACTTATTATTAATAAATCTGTTGAAATATTGTTCACTACTAAATTAATTCTGCCATTAAATACATAGGAAGGCAAGCAATAAAATAATTAAACAAGCATGTAAAAATCACTGTCCATTGCTAAATGGATTTAAACAAGTTTCACGCAAATTACAGGTTGTTTGACAACAGTGGATTTTCAGGTGAGATTCTTGCAGGTAAATGCGAGAAAAACCTTTCATAGAAATTGTAAATGGATCTAAATTCATGGAACATTTTCCCAGCACTTTAAAGAAAAAACAAAAGCCCTAGGCTTGGCTAATATGCAGACCTGTCTTTACTATTCATTTGCACAGGTAAGAAACAGATAATCTTAGGGAGACTCACAGAATCACAGCTATTCATCACTGGTTACTACAGCAAGTTATCAGAAATTAATTGAGATGCAGATCTTAGAAGATACCTAAATGTTAGAATGGATATTTTGTATGATGTATTAAAATTGTCTTTTTGAAATACTCTACAAACAATGCAATTAAGAGCTTGTAAAATTAAGGCAATGCAGAACACACAAATAATAAACCATCCTTACAGGGTTACTAACAGAAAAGAAATACTTGATCAGGTCTATAATTTAAACCCTATTCAGTTCATCAGCATTACAAGCCACAGGTCTGCTATAAACTATTTTACCTGGAATCTTCAGTCTTTTGTCTGCATCATTCACGGTCCAGATGAAGACCATCATGTCCATGCCTCCACTAGCAAAACGCTCATTGTCTGGTGACCAAGCCAAACAGACCACCTTGGCATGGTGCCCATAGAAAGCATTCTTTTCCTGGTGGAAGATAAGAGAGGAGGGAGGAAAGTAATAGTTTTAAATGGCTTTATATGCTGAAGCTGATGTTTTCCATTAACCTGTTCTATGGAGATAATAATCCCTAATTATCTATTTGTAACAAACCTAAAATGTAAGCATTACAATATAGAAGTCCAATTACCCACAATGCCCAGCTGTTAAAATGAATTTTTAACTACTGGACATTGTAGATCATTAAGGTCAAACAATAATACAAACTCAGAAAGTAGCTTATGAACTGTAAAGTATGTCATTGTTTCATCATAAGTTTTAAAAATAATGCAATATATTTTTTCACCAATATTCAGTCCCCCCCCCTTCCATAACATGTAACATTTCATTACAGATTAAATGGAGATTTTTAAGTATTATGAACAATAAAGTTTTTTCTTTTTTTGAAAAAAATGAAAAACTGTGTTCTAAAAGGGAGCAACTTTAATTTTTTAAAAACCATTTGTTTTAAAATTACATGTAAAATATGTTAACTGGGATTAACTGCTCATTTTTCTAACACTCCTCCTATCTTTGCTTTGCAAAATATTGAAGGGCCTTTAACAGATACATAAAATTTGCACAAACTGTTTTAAATAATTGTCATCTTGCATATCCCTAGAATAAAAATGTATAGTTTTATGCACATCCATGTTCTTGAACATGCTATAAACACAATGGAATGTAAACATCTTCCACTAATCATATCGTTCCCACATAATAAACAATAGTGCCACTATCGCAAAATATGCGGAAAGTATACATGAGCCATTTCTAGTTACTTGCTGGTCAGCACATTTAAAATGTGTATAACAGGAGAACAATTCTTACTAAAAATATACCAAAACATACCGCATATCCATCCGCCACAGTGAAAACTGTAATAACTTTCTGTGCATCAGAAACAGCAAGGAAGGCACCATCATTGGAATAGGCCATGTCAGTCACTGGCCCCTTAGCTTCTATGACCTTGCCATCTTCCTTTAGAGTGTTTCCTTGAATGGAATAGAAGTGTACTTTTCCATCCTATAAGCGAATATCAGACAGCAGTATAAAAACTAAAGTAGACAAAGAAACAAGCCATTTTTGTACAATGTAAATGTTAGCAATCAAATATCTTTCATGAATAATAACATAAGGTTGTTAACTTAGCAACACAGTAAAATGCAGTAATCATTGAAAAGGCCAGGAATCAGGTTTGACAATTCAGTCTTCATTACCCTAATTACAACTCATCAAAATGCACAGTAAATTGAAACTCACAGCTCCTCCTATAGCCACTGTGGTACCTCCTGGATGAATAGCACCAGCTTCAGGCTCATAACCAAGGTTGTCCATAGTAAAACATTTCTTCTTGTCCTTTATCAAAACAAGCTAAGACATACAAAAAAACAAACAAACATTCAATAATATTAACAGTGTGAATTAAAAATTTACAACTGCCCAAAAATGTAAAGTTGTCAAAGCTGTAAATGCAAGACATTGAGCTACTATTCTGCATAAATATTGCTATAAACCAACTTTACACTAAGAAAATAGAATCACTGAAACAATCCAACTGGATGCAAATGTAAAGGTTTCTTTTACCTGTCCAATACAAACAGCCAAAGCGTACCCTCCTGGTCCGACCGACACACACTTGGGCTGAACGTCCATCTTTACAATGTCAGATGCACTAAAAGTAACATATGCAAATTGAATACATTTAAGATCACTATTTTGTAACCACAGTGTTACTATTTCTGAAGTAAAAAGTTTAGGATTCCAACTATAAAGAGATAGTGGTATTTCAAAGTTTAATTTCAAATAAGCAGCTTTACTCAACACATTAATCTGAACTACAATACAAGACAAAAGCCCCTAAATTTAGGCTTCCTCAGGGAAATGCCATTGCACTGTAGCTGGAACGTTTTTTAGAATACCTGTATCTTGTGGACTTAATCTGGGCTTCTGCCCTGGAGGGACTCGTATCAAATATCAAAATATTTTCGACTACAGAATCAAGGAAGACAACATTGGCCTGATTATGTCTTCCAAAGAGCCAGATGTGAATAATGTGCTGGTATTAAAATAAATCTTGCCCACATTCGAGGTGTACACTTTTCAAATATTTCCTTTGCATGAATGAAAAAAAAAAATTACATTTGCCACAGAAAGTGCTTTTTCCCCCCCACTGAACTTGAGTCATTGTAACTGAATCATTATTATATGGATATATCTCAGTTAACATCCTTGAAAAAATGTTTTATGCATTTATCTAATAAAACAAACTGGAACCTCGAATAAACGTTTGACAACCTAATAACATCAAAATATTAAACATGGGCACATTCGGTACAGATGCAGAGATACTAGTCCTGTTTCCTGTAGATGTTGTACAACAATGAATATCATAACCTATGCTTAAAGATACACAAGATTCACTAACCTGTATTCTTTCTTGGTCACACTGGTAAAACGTACAGTATCATCCATGCTACAGGTGACTAAGTGGTTTGACTCATCTACAGCCATCTTGGAAACAAGGTTGCTGTGACCCTTTCCAGAAAAGTCATCATTCTCTCCAGTTTCTGCATCCCAGTAATGTGAGAGATCCAAGTTAAGTGGTACACACCCATGTCCGTGATTTAATACATACTACACAATCAACTACAAAACACATGAATGCAACCTGTAAAATTAAAGTAGTGACTCATGAAACCATTACTGCATTTCATCTATTTGTTACAATCCTCAATCTAAAAAGGAAATGATAGCATTTTCAACATAAATATGTTCAGTACACACTGGTTACTAGTGCTGAAGGCCATTGCCCCAGGTAACATGCCTAACATTTGAGGTTCTCTCTGCTACTATAGGGAAAAAAACAAATTTAAAATGCAGGTATTAAAGGATATTAATATGGCCATCATGACTTCCAGAGTAGATGTAGGATCTTCCATTGTTCTTGTGAATGGTCAAAGATTGAATTGATTTACTGTGACCCTATTAACAAAAAAAAAAACAATTGTAGTAAATTAAGTTGAAAATAACAGATAAATGTTCTGTGCAGATCACAAGCTCTGTTCATTTTAACGTATTCTCTCTCATTTGTAAAGTTCACTAGGTAGAAAATCACCTTGTCACAAGTAAAAATTTGACTTGGTACAATCTTAAAGAATTATTCACAACATTTTTATGTGCAGGACCTCCATGTTAAATCAAATTCCAAGTGACTTTCATTTACAGTATTTGAAATTCACCTAATATACAGTTCACAGACTAACCTGACTTTTAATTAAATTAGCCTTACTGAAGATGAACACCCTAATGTGCTTGTAGTTAAAGAAAAAGTGCATAAGACTTCCTTAAAATTTGCATCTGTGGTCATTTAATGGAACACTGAAAGAAACCAAAGTACAAAGTTTCAATATTTCTGTTAAATGGGAACTGCAGTCCTAATTTCTCAGACCGATTATTAAATCTTGGTAACAAAATTAATTCACTGATGGCAACACAAAATTTAACAAATTCGAAATGAAGCACAAAATTGTGAACTTTGTGAAAGTACTGTATAGTCCCCCATGTTGCTGCAAAGCCCTGGTCTCGCCACGGGCAAGAGCGAGTTTGTGCTAACTGCGACATGAAATGGCCCTTCCTGCTCACTAGTCGCTGTAATGACTAATGTAATGCGATGTACAAGCAAATAAGTACAGATTGGGCAGCAGACACTTCACCACAGAAATGTTCCAACATGATCTGTATGCAGAGGTAACAAGTAATATTTGTCACAACCATCTCAAAATCGAGAGCAATATTTCTCTGGATTAAAAGAGATGTATTCACAAGCCTGCTTGTTTACAACGTTATAGGGCCTCTTCATCTCACTGGAAGTCTTGTTGCCCTGTTTTGAATCACAAAATATGGTACTGTGCATACCTGGAAATTTAAACTATTTTATTATGTAAATTGGAGGTTTTACATGTTACCGTGTACATTTTACTTTCATTGTGGTTTGAAATGCACTCAATGTGGATTCTTTCTAACACAAAATATAAAAATAGAA
The DNA here is from genome assembly GCF_055471065.1 of Atractosteus spatula. Lineage (NCBI taxonomy): Eukaryota > Metazoa > Chordata > Actinopteri > Semionotiformes > Lepisosteidae > Atractosteus > Atractosteus spatula. Next base: position 36,137,254 of record NC_142706.1, on the reverse strand, counting down.
TTGCCGTTACCCTTTAAATGAAGTTGCCTCTTTAAAATTTAAATTCAATTGAACAATCTTTTAAATGAATATTGGTGATGTTTAACAAGTGTGTTATTAAAAAAAAGTTGAAAAGGCAACCATATTTAAGATGTATGCTAGAGAGCAACAAAACTGTTTGAATTACAGAGAAGAAAGAGTGAAATATCAAGATATAGATATACAACTGGCCATGCCTTAACATGCAAATTTCCACCCACTGAACAAATTTCCAGTTATCAATACTTAAACAAGATTGAAAGAATTGCTTAGACATGATTTTAAAAGCTTTCACTTGATCCAATGCCTGAAATTTTAATTAGGAACTACAGAAACAAGATAGTTATATTTGTAGTACTTTAAATACTTGAGTGATACTTGAGTATCTTGAATGAGATACATAAAATGTGTTGAACTCATAACTAGTTATTTTTCCTTTGAAAATAAAAATTAGGCAAGGGCTTCAAATCCCATCAATTCCAAAACACCTACACAGCTTTTTCCAAAACAGATCCAAATGCCTTTTCAGCAGCTGATGGATATCAATTTTCTGCAGTAGTTTTAGTCATTCATCCATCCCTTTTTGTTGGCATTGAACACTATTTTCAATTTCCGCTTGTATTTTTATTACAAGTGGATTAAATGCATTTTTGCTTTGAGGCCATTTTATTTTCTTAAACAACAAAAAGGAAAATTATTTTTTTCTACAAAAATACTAATATCTTTAACAAAACAGAGTGGTACACAGGTTCGGCATCACGCAGGCTAGCTGGCCAAAAATATGCATGAAAGCATACAAAACGTACACAAGAATCCATATTGAAATATACCCCAAGATCATTTTCCGGCTAGCAGCGATGACGGTATATAATCCCATAGCTTTCAAGTCTCACATTGTGAGCTAATTTCATGGATTCATGCCTTGGTCTGAAAATCTAGTGTATTTACATCAAGTCTAGTTTGATTTAAAAAATGAAAGTAATGAAGGTAAAATTATGAAATTATTGTAGAGACTTGCAGTTCCTTTAACCAATGTATTCTCATACATGAATAAAAGAAACCATCAATACATATAGTATCCAATCACAATATCCCACAGAAAATTTCTTTTGTACAGGTTTCTACACAGACCTGGAACAAGCAGTTAATCAAAGGACAGGATAAAACAGAAGTTGCTGCATCACCTTTAATTAAAAAGGCTGGCTACCATAGTCTACATAGTTTAGAATCAGCAATCTCTAAATTTTAAGATATGAACTATAAAAATGTTATTAAACCATAGTTTGTTAATTAAAACTCCAAGCATGTAGTCAGAGTTCCATAAATGACATGAAAACAGAAAGGAAAAAATTCCTACATCAGCTGCAGTTTTCAACTTAAAAACGTATTGATTTTAAATGGAAAATGCAATAACAGTGCACTGAACCCATCAATTGCATATTAAACTAAACAATTAAGAAACTGCATATTTATAGTTTTTATTAATTTATTTGAATGTAAAAAAGGATCCTCCCCCCCCCCCATGTTCCAATGAGCTGCATTCATCATTAAACCATTTACTGTTCATATTACAGACCACAAAGACTTATTATATGCAGTGTTTGCTCCATAAAGAACCAAAGTACTCACTGTCACTAACCCAGTTATGTCTGAATTCCTCAAGTTTTTCAAAACCATATCCTACCTTAATCGTTCGCAGTGGCCTGTTGGGATTATTTTTGTCCAGGTAGTTGATGTATCCAGACAGAGAAATGCTCAACAGGTGGTCTTTTTGCCACAGACAGCCTAATTGCTGGTCCATAATGTCTGATCCCATATTGAAGGTAGTCACCACAGAGTTACTGCCAACATCCCAGATCTTTACGGTCTTATCTCCAGAGGCAGAAAGCAGCTGAGTGCTGTCAGGGCTCCAGGAAACCTGAAATAGTATACAAGAAATTACGTATTTAAATTTGCAAGGTCTTTCTTACGGAATCTGGCTTATTGTGTTCATCTTTACCCATTCCAGGTAATAAAGACTGAATACTACTAAAACTCTTGGCTTAACTAATGAAATTATCCCAATCAGGCTTCATCAGAGCAGGATTGTTGACATGTATGGTACAGATTTATAATGAACAGTAAAAAAAATGATCGAGTTCTTTCACCATTACAGTAAGCCTTCAATTCACAGCAAAATTCTTAGATCCTCATGCTGGTAAACATAAGAAAAGTGACAAGATGTAGATGTATGAAATCTGAAACTGGACAGACTAAGACCCACCTAAATCTGCAGAAAATAAAGGCCTTTGTACTCTGGAATTAAAAACCAAGGAAGAACACAATTTAACATGTTTAAGTAGAGAGTCCCTAAAGTAACAGTTATGGGAATGCAGAAGTCGATCTTAGAATCTCTGAAGGATGTTTACAAGACCTCAGAAAGACTTGTCCAATTATAAATGAGATCTGCTCTCTAATGTTCAATATTTCATTGGGATGCAAGTCTTGTATAAGGCTGGGGACACCGAGTCCATCAGTACATTTTAGATGTATTTAAAATTATCTTTCATTTGTGCAGTTGCAGGGATTTAACATCTAATCAATTACGTTATACTGACAGTTTCAAGTTAACATTGCAAGATATGTCAAGTAATAGACAATCGGATGTACTGAGCATTACAATCTATTTGTTAAAACCAATATTAGTTATAACAAAACTGTTGGGCAGCATATGCAACAGCCTGTGATACCTTAAATTCTCATTACCTTTAATTATATTCTACATGTCCTTAATATGACATTGTAAGAAATGTTCAGCTATAACTCAAATACAGCACTATACATAACTTCAGAATCAAAGAGTTAAAATTGTTTGTGCACATACTTTGCAAAATATTTGCAACTGAATTTACATGGACAAAAACACAGTATGCAAGAAAGGTGCCCAGTAAATGAAATCCTCAGAAACACTGCATTAGGTCTATGTGCTGCATCTGCTTAGAAAGAAAACAAAAATGTTTCAAAAAGTGACATGAATAGAATAGTCATCATGTCCTGCCTGTTCAAGAAATTCTGAACAGTGTATGAGGATTCATGAACACACAATTTAATTTTGCATTATGTTTTTGAACACCCGAAAATTCCCAAAGCTGTAAAACACTAAATGAAAAGTGTGGATGAATGGACTCTAAAAAGAGGAAATCCTTTTATGTGAAACTGTGTAACATTTCTGCGGAAACAAAAATCACGCAGGAAAGTTTAAAAAAAATAAAGCAATTGAGGATCTGTTGATGAATGAAATCAATACGCCAACATAAATTAAAACAATTTCCAACACTCACAGCATATATTCCACCATCGTGGGCTTTGCCACCACCAAGTGCTGCCAGCTTCTCTCCTGTTTTTCCATCATAGAGGAAGATCTAATTGAACATTGAAAAAAATAAGTTTTTAAAAGTTCCAAAACTACTTAACTTTTCCACCATTTCTTTGCATTACATGTGCATATAATAAGGGTCTCTGCCCTCGGTCCTAAGATGGGCACAAAGTCCTCCAATTAATTAAATCAATCATTATCTGTGCTTATAAAAATAAATTCATCTTTAGCCACCAGTTGAAGACAACCATAAAATGAAATCAAATCAACCCTCTCAACGGTAAGGTTTTGGGACTACAGATCTAGATAATCATTTCTTACTATGATTTATTAACATGTTGTAATCGCGTTAAGGCATCTCTGTATTGACTGAAAAAGTTGTTAATGCAGGCAAATTAAAGCCATGTTGATCTGTGTTCACAGTGCTCAGAAATCCACTGGAGGGTACTCACTATACAATAAAATCTGAGCAAATTAGTGCATTATAACAAATAACACTGCAAAGAAATGAAAAGGTAAGAGCAATACAAAAAATGATATGAAACAAAAACAAGGAAAAAGAAAAGGCTACAAGTGAGTCCTATAATTCAGTCATACTGCCTACGATATATGGCAGAACAAGGAATAACAATTGCCAAAATACTCAGCACTCTTGAATATTAACTATGGTTCAACTGTGTATTAAATGTCACACTCAAAGCCCATTTGTTAAGAGAAATTCTTAAACTATTTCAAGAACAGGTGTAGTTATTGTCCTTATGTACTAGGGTTTATCTAGTATCTTATAAATGCTTCAACTTAGAAGACATATTTGAAGTTAACGATGACAAAACAAATAGTCGATTTAAGTTTGCCGTTTTTTTTAAGCATCAATTGGTACTGACCTGGCCATCTGCACCAGCTGAAGCACACCGGTTTCCATCAGGAGAAAATCGTACACAATTAACAAATCGGCTATGGTCCTAGGAGAAGAAACAGAATTTCCTTGAAAAGGGGTTTTTATAAGCAGGCAAAGTAAATAACAAAAAATACCTTAGTTTTCTTTTCACAGAGAAACCTCTACTAAAACTCCAGGTTTACTATTGCATTAAAAACTATTTCCCCCCTTTTGTCAGAATCATTTTATGTGTAATTCCACCCATTATCTTTATCTAAAATCTTTATCTTTAAAATGATTCATTCTAAGGAGGGTTGCGGCAAGTTGGAGCCTAACCCACCAGACGGTGCAAAACAGAAATAAACCTTAGGATACTAATTACATCACCATGCAAGCACAGAAGAATGATTTAAAGACATCACTTAATATAGCCATGCCTTTAGAAGGCAAGAGAAAACGACAGCACCCAGAGAAAACCTACTCAAACACAGGAAGAACATACAAATTCCACACATATTTGTGGCACAAGGTCAAATGTGCCCCAGGCTATCCAAGAGTTGTGAAGCAGCAGCATTAACCTCCATGTGACCATATGCTTAGAAAAATATTGTATTTCAATGTCAATCATCAAATAGTATGAATTGATGAATTAATGATTGTACTGTATATGTGAAATGTTTCAACATGAAGAAATACCTCAAATTTCTTTCTTGTGGTATAAATGAGGATTTGGCATTATGAATCTTGCTGAGAAAACCTATTGTATTTGCAAGCTATATTTCAATACTGAAAAAGTTAAATAGGAAATATGCTTAAAAACTAACTTTAAGTACCGTGTATTGTGCTATTTCCAGTTGATACTTCACAGTTTTGCACAAGCCTAGTAGTTTTTTGGTAATTGTCAAAAGCACTTTCTGATAGTCATTATGAGGTTAAAAACTCAATCCAAGAAATTATTATACAAATAGTCAAAAGGAATGTACAAAGATCAATAAAGGAACAAAATAGGTGCATGTCAGTGTTAGAAAAATAAATCACCAGCTTCATACATAAAAAACTAAAAGAGATCTGTAGTTCCCAAGATTCCTTGTATATTTTTAAAATGAGCAAAATGTCAGTTTCATGCATATACTGCATTTTGTTTGTGGATTAACCACTCAGTATGCTCGTGAGATTCTTCATAGTGGGAAAACTGGCCTTTGGTGTGGAAATCCCCTAGTATTGCCAGAAGCAACATCTTAGACATTTACAATAATTAGAATCCATACTAGACTGCATTGGGTTTCTTTCTTTAATTTCACATGGTAAAATCTATTATTTGACATTCAAGTATATATATATTTTTAATCAAGTTTACAGTTATGAACCTGCTTAGTAAAAATTATAAAACCCTTCTTTCGCCAGGTCTTTACTATGGGCAAACACAGTATGTCAAGGAAAACCAGATTAAGGAATACAGTCTTCGTATAGTCTTTTCACATTAAAAATATCAGAAATGACAGCACTGAACAAGTACAATGTAGTTGTGTGGTTGAAAATATGCAAGTGAACTAAGCAAAAATCTTTAGTTATTTTTAAGTGCAAAAAACACCACCCTGAGATGCCCATTACCTTATATCTGTAATAAAAGCTGTAGCACCACTTGGGAGATTTTAGGACTATTACTGTGCTGTATTTTGGTTTCTTGTAACAGTCGGATGTCAGCCTACAGCTGATTAAATAAAGCTGAAGCTGAAACTTTTTCAGGAATTTAGGCCTTTGCTGCACTCAGCTAAAGACTCTTGTGGGATGACGTGGCTAGGTTCCCAGTAGATACATTTGGTACAAGTCATTTCCCCACTAGGGGTGACTGCATTCCCTATGGAAAAGGGAACTCTGTCTGTGCCTAGTAAGCTTACCATCAAGAAATGTTCAAGAATTTATGCGTTACAGAAAGAATGCAAATCAAATACAGCACAAGAGAACTCTTGACACTTACTGCCATTGTAAACTTGAATTTAAAAGGTGGCCCCTCGAAGAACGCAGCACAGTTGTCATCACTTCCAGTAACAAGCCGATAGGGTCTTGTCTGCTTTATATCCACGCTGTTGATGATCTTGTTATGACCTGTGATCTCCCCAACAGATGAACCCGTATCCCACAAAATAACCGCTCCAAATCTATCACAGGAAAATTAGAAAATGCTGCATGTTATGTTAGGTTAATTACTTCACTGAGCCACAGGGTGAAAGAAAAATGAATGACTCAATGTTTTTTTTCGCCAATTGAAATCTAAAGACAACAAACCGGCTGCTAGACATCTACAAGATGTTTTTTCTATAATGGTATTGACAATGCAATTAACATTTGCATACATTTTACAAACTAAATGATTAAGGGTTTGCCTACAGTATAAAAAGCAGAAGCAGACATGCAGGGACAGGGACAGAAAGAAAAGGAGAAGAGGGTGAAAAAAAGAAAGGAGAGAACAGGAAGCTGAGCTGTGGGAGAGCTTCTTTTTCTATCCAGTCTGGGAATCAGATTCTGTCTAGGTAAGTCTAAGTACTACATTCTGTCTAAGTACTACAATGAGTATCAGACTCTGAACATTATTATAAGAGAGCTTGCAGTCTGATTTCAGGAAAATCAGATTTACTATATTGTGAAATTCATGCTCTTAAAACATCACTCCTAGTTTAGTGAAGCATTGATAGAACAGAGTAAATGATTCCAATTTACTCGAGGACATACGTTTTACAGAGGGAAATTTACTCCTGAGTAGAATCCAATTTTATTAGAATGCATTTCCCTCTTTGACCTGCTAACATTATAAGGGAAGAATTCTGGAATTTTGTAGATCTGACCTAGGACCCTGATAACCATTACACAGATTTCTACATAGTGTAACTGTTGGAAAGTTGTAATACCTATGCTTAACGAATATTTGCCAAGGTGGAACCTGATTAATACTCTTATTATAAGAGCTGTGCAAGAAAATAAAAGGACACATGTTCCTCATAAAGCTGAGCTCAGGACGACTTGGTTCTTAAAACACTTCAGCTAACAGATTTGAGTCTTTACTTTAATTCAATAAAATTGTGTTATGACTGGTAAAGTTTGCATTTCACAGATATTAATCAAATTAAAATGAAAAAGCATCATGATTGAACTCTGAACTTTAGCAGGTGAAAATATTCACCTTTACCTTTATAAAAAGCTGGTGGCAGAATATGATTTTAACACACTCCCTTTCCATTACAATACGATATCACTGCCCATGGAATGCAAACAAGAGCAGTGGAGCGGGGTCTCAAAAAGCAATACTTTTAAGAGGAACAAGTAATAGGTTTATTCCATGCTGAAAAGAGAAGAAAGAAAACACGATTCGGCCGTGGAGCCTTCTTCAGGTGAAGACCTTCCTTCCTCCCTTTGCCTCACACCTGAAGAAGGCTCAATGGCTGAAACATGTTTCTCCATTGCAATCTGGAATTATCTTGTTGCATATAAGTTTACTCAGTGAAGCTCTGTTGTAAGCGGCTGCTGTATCTTTAGACTGTTAAAGATAGGTCTGGCCAAAGGAAGTCTATTATTACTTCCCTTACCTATTATATATTTTAGGTGAGTTTATTTTTTCTGGAGCTTTTTAAAATATTACCAAGACAACACCAGATTATTTGGAGCTATATGAAACATAATACTTAGCAAACCTATATGAAACTTAAGATAAAAAAACTGCATTTCAATTTTTATGTGTTTAGGAACGGTGACTCACATGCAACTGTGGATGACTTGGTTCTTAAACATTTCAGCCAACTGATATGGGTCTTTACTTCAGTTCACATGTGTTATGGCAAGTTTGCATTTCAGATATTAAGCAAATTAAAATTAAACAGCATCCTGATTGAATTTTCAATGTAAAACAATTCTCTAAATTAAGAACTCTAATGAAAAAAAACGAATAAGTTATTTTTTTTATATATTTCTGTACATGTATTTCAAGCTTGTAATTGATTCCTTATGGCTAATGAGACAATTTCTCATCTGTTGCTTATTATAAAATACATTATTCTGTCAATAAACAAATACACTCACAGGAAGTTATTCTGTAAGCAGTACAATACTTACTTTTCCCGTCCTTCTCCAACAATAGCTAATCTCTTGCTATCTTCAGTCCAAGCAATGTCTTTAATCTTTCCTGAAAAGGGCTGATACTCATACTTCAGAATGTGTTCCTTCTGAGTGGTATCCCAGATCCGAACCTTCCCCGAGATATCTAAGTTGGGTGAGTTAAAAAAAAAGCTTTAAAAAAAAAAATCTTTGCCAGGGGAAGAGCTGTCAAGGTGACAGATCTTTTTTTTTTATTTCTAACAAAAGACTGTCACAAAATCTGAACTAAAGCCTATATTTTCACCTCTCACTCAGTTTCTCTCCATTCTGCTTCATATTAATGAAGATAAGACAGTACTGTAATTTCTATTACAGTCATATACTGTGCATTCACTGACACATTTAGGAAACCCAAGGCAGACACAGTATGAAAATTCAAAATAATTTTTAACAATGAGGTGTTGAGAAATAAAGTTTTAAAATCATGTTTCTTTTCAAGAACATTGCTTCAATTTATTTCTCTGTACATCAAAGAGGTATGCATATTCAAAATACCCCCCCCCCAAAACACTAATAGGGATTTTACAAATAATTAGTTAAAATGTTCGAGTAAGTTTGTAAAAAGCATGAATGGCAAATGCTTTAAATCCAGAGAATATCGTCAACTTTTAGCAAGTGCACCATGAGTCTATAAAGTGAAATTTAAGATGAAGCAATTTTATTTTTTGGCGAGAGCAAAATTGGGGAACTCAACAACAGACACACTTTGCAAACTGTTTGCAAAAGCACTTCAGCATGTCCTCCATTTATAATAGTTACTTTATCATACAAATTTAACTACGAAGGAAGTAATCCAAGACCAGCTCTGTGTGAAATCACAAAATGGTATTTTACTGCATCATACCCAAGTAGTCTCCAAGGTTACAGCAACTGCATTTTTCGCAAAATACAATAAAACCCGATTCATCTTAAAATAAAGTATTTAAAATCCACTTTCCTTTTCTAACGTTGACTTTATTTATTTTAATTGATTTAGAAATGTGGTAAACCACACAATTAAATTAAGTTTCAAGAGGTTAAAAAGCAAATGACAAGTCTTTCTTAAGTGGTTTTCCCATTTAAAGTGTCTCCAGTGTTGGACTCCATCATACCTTTGTATTTTGAAAATAATTTTGCAAACTGATAAAAAGTAGAATGTTTTCATTAGAATGTACATTTAGTACCATAAATGAAAAAAGCACTAGGATAATACCAGTAACATACAATAATAAGACGTAGGATTAACAGAGAATAATAATACCTCCAGATGCAATGTAAAATCCACTAGGTGCATATTTTGCAACAGTCACTTGATGAGCATGTTCAGTGTAGATGTCTGCAATAGCAGGATTCTGAAAGCAAGAACAGATTACACAAACCATCAGATAACTACAAAACAGATCAACAATCAAAAACTATGTCCTGATCCTGGCAACCAAACAATATTTACATACCGATAGCTGAAACTTCATGCTCATGAAAAAAAGTCAAAAGTAAGCAGCTTTTATACGGTTGGGTGCAACAATATCCTAATCAGGTCACTGTATAATACCACAGATGAACAACCATCCACACAAGAAAAGCCAGCACTGTAATAATGGCTGGAAAAACAGAATAGCAGCTATTCTTGGCCAGGGACGGCCCTATGAAAAGTGCATGATATTCTCTCGGTTTATGGAAAAAAGCAGTGATGTACTGCATAAAATCTTACATCAATATTTCTGATGGTTACGCTCTTTCCATTGGTGTAGATGAAGTTGTTTCCCTTGGGATCACCTCCAAGGATCTTTGAAACGCCTCTTTCCACCTGAGGGAGGCTGGCAAACACTTTCTCTGTAAAAATGAACGGGCGATTAAGAGGACTGAGAGGTCAACAATATTCATACAAACAGAACAAAATGTGTACGCCGAGTGGATCAGATAGTAGTACATCCCTGTAAAACGTAAATATTTTCAAGAGTAAAAAATAAATACGTGGAATTGTGTGAACCCCGAACAAACCCCACCACGTTACCAAGAAACCTATATAACAACCAAAATGTTTTTTTAATAAATACTCTAACAACATTGCATATTTAGAAACAACGAACCTAGGGTACAAATCTTTAACCAAAGACTCAAAACTAACTAGGTTATTTTGCAGTAAATGACAATTTAATACATTCAATGACGAATTTATTTTTTTTTATTTCGCAATGGTTTAGTATTCTTTACTGCCGGTTAGTAAAATAGGACACATTCCCTTGATACACAACGTAAGGAATGCAAATTCGACTTATTTATAATTTGTTTCTTATTGCTGTTCCGTCAAGTATTAAAAATATTACCACGTCGAAACCTTCTCGACGCGCATCTTGATGCGTGTCATAATGCTTTATACATTTCCGCATTGACTAGAAAGAGCTGGCTTTCAGCTTTGAAACTAACAGGTTTGCCATAGGGATCCGAAACGATCTCCCCATGAGAATATAAAAATCAAACCACGGAAAAGACTCAATAAGTTGTATCTATACTGAGACAATTTATACAAAAACAACCTAGTGAAATATAAGCTTTGAAAACCTACAACCTAAAAACGACACCTAGAGCAAGAATGAGGCAGCAATGGGCGAGGTTCTGTCTCCCATTTCTGTTTCTTGCATATACCGACCGTACTGTACTACAGTCTATAGATGGTGGCTGGGGTACTCAAACCACACAAATATCGCAAGGATCGAGCCTCAAGTAGACGGCAAATTGCATGCATCTCAACAAGGGAAATACAAACAAATGTGACTTACTTAATTCGTATGACATTCTCGCAGACTTTTATAAATTCCACCAAATGAATGAAGAACAAGCCTCCCTGTTCCTTGCGTCCCCGCTACCGGCTGGTCTAGCTTCTCACAAACACGGAAGCCTGCACTCAGATTGCCTGTCTTTGCCCATATATAGTAAACTCGACACAGACACCAACAGCTGCTGTTCTCACCAGACCTGCGCTGACTTGCCTACCAAGGAAATGACGTTCAGTGCAATCGCCTTGCTCAGGAAACTCTAAACCTGCTTGAGGGAAATGCAGGGAAAGTTCTTGCTTTTTACCAATTCTAATGCCAGAGGGGATAAAACAAAATCAAATACATTTTAACAGCATTCAAAGGTAGAGGAGTATTTTACAATATTAAGCGTGTTTCTATGGTTGGTTACAGAAAAGAGCAGCGAAGATAATCAGAAGCCTCCCCTCCTAATGTACAGTACGTTGTTTGGGTAGCTAGACTGAATATATCGGTGACATCAGAAATGTGTCATCCTTAATTTTGGAAATCTAAAAGCGATATAGGGCGCCAAAACTAAATTTACCGTGACTGATATGGCTTCTGTTTTTGACAATGTTATTCACCACATATTCTCTAATAAGGGTTTGTTGTCTTTGGAAAATATTCCGCTCCACTAATCTTTGAATTTAAATAGCATTTCTGAAATCCACTTTCCGCTATCTAATGAGATTATTCGTAACATTGCCGAGCACACAAGTATATCTTGCAATAAAGCATCTTTTTCCCCAGAATTAAAATAATTTGTGACTCCTTACTAGTGTAAGAGGTGTGAAAATATACTGAGCTATCATTTAAACTTGTCTCAGATGTTACGTGTTGGTGCTATCTAGCTCAATCCAATGATGTTAAACGAAACATCGTTTCTAGCATTTTAATGATATCCATTTAAAGTTAACTGATTATTCATTGAGCCTAACATATTGTATCGCTCTCATGCAGAATTGTATTAATATATTTTTTTATTACACTACATCATTAGAGAACAAGGGAGTGCATCTTTTTTGGAACCTGAATCATTCTGGTTTAAGTATTTTAGGCCTAATGTGACTGAAAAATAATCACTGCTGTGTCAGAGACCTGAGTTAGACTCTGGACTGGGTGCCTTCAGTGTTTAAGTGGGTTTCTCCCACTACAGTTTTCCTTCCACCTTCTGAACACATTTCAACCAATTTATTGGTTGCGCTAAACCGCCCTTTCCGTTAGGGGCAGGAATTGGGCAACTTTCATATTGTAATGCATATGGCTGACATTAGAGGATGGGCGAGCCGGCTTACCAGCGTGGTGACGTCACCGCCCTTCCCTGTGAATAGCAGGGACCGCAGCCTGACTAAGCATAGTCTGCTTAAATTTTCAAAAATTGTTTCACTTGTCCATAGCAGCCTATTGTGTCACTTTAAAAATAATCTTTATGGTTTATTTATTCAAGTATGATTCTTACCAGGCTAATTTTGTTGTCTTCCTCAACAAGCTGAACCAGTAATCTCTGGTTGTTCAGCTGTCTGAAAAATGAATAGGTTAACATTTTGCATGTTTTTGTAATAATGATTAGCAAATTCTATTCTTAATATTACACTGGAATTATGGGGCATAAGAAAAATCTATGTAAAAGGGAAAACAAAACTCATTAATTGTCAGAAAGCTGCTTATTGTTAGTAAAGGGTGATGTGAACCAGGTTTCTGTCTCAGAAACATAAGGCACAAGGTGTGACTACACCCTAAATGGGATACACATTGTAATGCCGCATGTGCTGGGATGTGCTTTTGAGGCGTGGCATTTCCTGTGGTTTGTACCTTTCTTTTTCAAAGCTTCCCCCTGCCCAAGATGGTGGCATGCAGATAATGGGCTATTTGACAGGACACCACCAATCACTGGATAAATTTAACACCAAGACGGTAAGGAGATGGTGATGACCAGAAGAAAGGTACAAGGATGATGCCAGATTGCTACAGCCAGGCCAAATCTATATCCTGGCTGAAGGCTGATTACATTTTCCAGCATGAGGCTGGAAAAGAGCTTTGTCCTGCTACAGCAACTGTGGCTTATTTTCCAGGCTAGGCTACCAGGAGAGCCATATGTTGCTATAGTGAAAGGCTAGCTATAAGCATAGCTCTGGCTGAAGGGCAGCTCTACTGCTAAGTTTTCCCAGTATGGCCTGTTTATTCTTCCCCAGCGTTCTGCAGGAAGAGCCCTAATATCGCCACAGCACAAGACTGTTTATCCCCAGCATCTTGCTGGACGCATCCTCTTTTTGTCCACAGGACATGACAATTTTAAACAATCTTTAATAAAATAGTATAATAATAATTAATTTATAAAGTACCATTAAAAGAGGCTTCACAAAGTGCTTTACAGAAAAAAAACATACAAAATAAGAGGAGACAGCAGAATTACATAAGTTACAATGAGGGTTTGGAATACAGTAGGAAAGCAGTTTACTCACAGAACCAGTTAAATAACTAAATAAAGGTTTTAAGTCTGGATTTGAAAGAGCTCAGGAAAGATGACTCTGATATCGGTAGGTATAGAATCCCAGAACTTTGGAATAGCATGGCAGAAGAAGGCCCTGTCACACATAAAACGTAGGCAGGCTTGGGGGACAGACAGGAGACCAGAATTAGATGAACAAAGGTTGCAAGGTGGTGAGTAGGACAATAGTAAGTCAGACAGGTACTGAGGCGCCAAGCCATACAGAGCCTTATAGGTGAGCATGAGGATTTTGAATTACTTTTTTTATTTTCACATTAATCCTTGTGTGTGGGGTGTGTCTGTGCTTGGGGCCCTGCCTAGAACTTGTGTCCCTATTGCCGGCTGCCCCACACAGCATCACAATGCGCACACAGAAACAATTAAGCACACAGAAACAATTAAGCGTCACTAATAAGAACGTATAACCTGGAGAAAAAACATATAACCTGGAGAAAAATCACATGCGCAAAGAGAGAAGGAACAAAATTAAGTTGAAATTAACATTATATTATGAAATATGGTGACAAAATAATATATTGGCTTAGGAAGGTACAGATAGGGATTTAGTGATGTGGATTTAGGACAATAGGAGATAATATTTGTAATTCAAATGTCTATTCTTAACCAGAACATTCAAACATATTTCACCAGCACACATAACCAGAAATTCATGGTTTTCCCATCAGGGAGTACCCTGTTTCAGAAAACGTTTGAAAAAAAATGTTATTTAGTATTTCTCCTACTTCCAAATTGCTATTTTTATTCTCTTGTATAAAAAATCATAACAGTAATTAATAATTAACACTGTGTATGAGGGAATTCATTTTATTTCCATTCGTTTTCTATATCTGAAATAAGCGTTCGTTTTTAGTTTCTGATGGCAGACACCATCTTCAAAATACTGTAGCTTTAAATTACTGTTCATATTCCAATAAGTGTCTAATACATTTAGAAATGACAGTCATGTTCTTGATTGTTTTTCTTGCCAGCTAGAAGTAACCATGAATTGCTTGTGTAAAAAAATGTAAAATAAGAGATTTCTGAGACATTTGAAATTACAGGTGTCTAACTGAATATATATAATTACAGCAACAATCTTTGTGGTTTTACAGACAGATATATTATGCACATTAAATCATATGCAGTACCAAAATTTGGCATTAACATCTGATATGTTTAGAAATGTAGAAATAATGTAGAGATGTAGAAATAAGAGATGTAACTACTGTACATGTTTAAATAACATTTATTAAGATAAAAAAATAATATAGAATTTAGCTGAAATATATTGAGGCAACAAATACAGTTGTGCAATGGTTAAAATTGCTGCCTCATAGCACTGGGGCCCTTAACTCACTTCTTGGGATTGAATATGTGTTATCTGCATGGAGTTTTTATGTTCGCCCTCTATTTATGGGGTTTTTGCCAGGTGCTGCGGTTTTATTCCACTGTCCAAAGACATACCTGGACGCCAATTGGGTTCTGTATAATTGGCCCTGGTGTGAGTGTATGTGTCCCTCGATGGATTAGTGTCCCGCCCAGGGTGTATCCCGCCCTGCACCCACAACTTCCCCTGTTAGGTTCCAGCATCCCTTGTGACCCTGTAATAGATAAAGTGGTTAAGAAAATAGATGGATGTACTATCTATCAACAAATACAGCCAAAAATGCAGCCATTTGCAGCTTCAAGATCATCGACCTTTTACTGGCTCAATAGTGTAAACTGTCTTCAGAGGTACACACTTGTTCCCCATTTGGTTGATGGGATATATAGCTTTTCTCTCAGGAGGCCATCTTGTGAATCTGGTCAGCTATCTTTATGGGTTCTAGATGTATATCAAGTATACATGCAAACTATGGAAAAAACACCCCCCTTCCATAACCGAACCTTGGATGATTTTGCACTCCTTCTCCTTGTGTTGTGTCTCATCCCCGGAATGGCTATCAGAAAACAAGCAATATATACGTGAGAGACCATACACATTTTCCTGTTGTTTGCCAGCACTGTATGTGTAAGTTGAAACTGAAATCTCTGAATACATGGCGACCATCTGGTAATCCAATTGTTCCGATCTTTGTTATTAAGGAGTCACTATAAGGGAGTATGATCTGTGTATAGTTTAAAAAGGATGAGAAGATAAGGCTTCTTTCATTTTTTGAAAAGCTGTTATCTCCACAGCTCTTGTTAAATCATGTAAGGGTAAATAGTAGCAAATCCAGGAATGAAGCGCCTATAATACCCGGCTAACCCTAAGAAAAACTTTTTTTTTCTCAGTGTGTGGTGTGGGCCAGTTTTTCATGACTTGAATTTTATTCATTTGTGACATTATATATTACCAGTGCTGTAACTCAAATAATTGGCTTCACTGGCTCCTAAAACAACATTTCTTAGGATTAGCAAAGAGTCCTGCATTCCTTAAGGCTTTGGTTACCAATCTCAAATGACACATATATTGTTCCCATGAGGAGTTGTGGATAACTACAATGTCTAGATATGCTGCTGCAAAATCACAACAGGACTTGAGAATGTGGTCCATTAGCCATTGGAAAGGTGTGGAAGCTTCATGTAGTCCTATTGGCTTCAGGGATGTGATAAGAGGGTAATTGTACTTTTTTGTTTCCAGGCTCCGTGATGATATAGTGTTTGAAGTCTCCCAGGGATCTTAGAAAAGACAAAAATTCATATACTGTATCTCTTGCTTCTGACTTGGGCTCAGGTTACCCATAGGTATCTGGTCTGGCCCATCCTCTTCCATGGGTTTAGGAGAGAGCACTGTCATCAGAGTATCTGTTCCTTGCCACTTCTTTAGTACATTTATATGAGAAATACATGATAAATCTGTAACTAGTGTCTTTTATCAGATTGTCTTAATTTAAAATGAATTACCTTTTTTTACCACATTAGGGTCCACACCTCAAAAAAATACATTCTGTAGTGGGATCTAAAACAAGTACTTTATTCCCTTGTTGAAATTCCGTTGGGGTTACCCCTCATTGTAAATTTGTGCCTTCTCTAAATGTTCTCTAACAATAGGTATTGATACTGATGGGGGGCTTATGAAAATGTGAAATATTTAGAATTGACCGAGCAGCTTATTCAATAACAAAATTACATTATCATAACCCCCAACTTGTAAGGATTGCTACAGGAATATACCTAAGCAGTTGATATAATTAGATTCCTGTGGATTATTTGTTCTTTGGCACAGCTTTGGTGAAGAGTAATAATTTAGGAAAAGAGAAGAACAGAAACACAATGTTTGGGCTGTGGAGCCTTCTTCAGGTGTGAACCAGCAACCTTTTAGCCACAGGCACAGACCCTTAGCCATAGTGCCACCGCTCCACCCCTGTGATATAGCATAGAAGAACAAAAGCTGGGAATGTAGAGGAGTGGGCACTAGGAAACTAGTCTGTCATTGAGAGAAGGGGGATAGGTGTGGTCTTAGTTTCATAATTTTGGTTTCGCATGTCTTTCTGCAATAGGAGTTAAGAAACCCTTCTTTGAGAATGCAGATGGAGAGATCGGTGTGATAATGGCCATTAGAGGTGAAATGAGAAACTATGGGCTTGGAGAAATCTTTGATCCTCACAGCCCTAACATGTTCTGTGAAGTGGTCTCCCAGTCTCCTTCCTGTTTCCCCAATGTATATAGCTGGACATTTTCTGCAAGAGATGCAGTAAATAAGGTTGCTGGAGGTACAAGATGTCATCTGAGTGATCTGGAATTGTCAACACAGTCTGCTTCATGTCCCTTGGACCTGCACTGGGTACATTGGGTTGGTCAGGGGTTTTCTAGGGTTGACTGAGTTGGGAGCGTACTGCTCGATGAAAGAGGAGAAAATATTTTCATTGGTAAGAGGGTTCGACTGCCTGAGCTGTGAAGTTTCTGACGGGTTTCTGCAAGAACAACCACACCATCTGCGTGAGTATTTGATATAGGGCTGTCAATTAGAGACACTCATGGTGTTAATACGAGAGTGTTTTCCCACGCGGCTGTCAGAAATGCAAAGGTCTTCTAGTGTTGACCAGGGTATCACAACAACAAAAGTAAATATTTCCTCACTGTGTTTACAAATTTCAAATTAAGCACAAAATTATTAACTTTGTGAAAGTACTTTAAGTCACTATGTTGCTGCAAATCTGTAGTTCCGCGAGAGCGAGAGCGAGAGCGAGAGCGAGAATTCCCACAGACTGTGACATGATGCGTCCCTTTCTGTTCACTAGTAATTGTAATGAGTAATGTGATGCACTGTACAAGTGAATAAGTAGAAGTGGTGCAGCAGACATTGTACTGCAGAAATGTTCTCATGTGATTTGCATGCAGAGTGAACAAGTAAGTAGTATTTGTCTGCAAAACTGTCTCAGAGCTGAGAACAATATTTCTATTCGATTTAAAGAGATGTATTCACAAGCTGCTTCCTTACAATGTAGTAAGGCCACTTCACATCACTGGACGTTTTGTTGCCTTGTTCTGAATCACAGAATATGGAGCTATGCATATTTGGAAATGTAGTCTATTTTGTGATGTAAATTGGAGGTTTTACAAGTTTACATTTTATCGTAGTTTGAAATGCACTCTTCAATGCTCATTCTTTCTAACCCTAAAATATAAAAATAAAGTTGCAGTTCCCCTTTAACGTAATTGTATATATATAATTAACAAAAAATTAATATATTTATTATATTTTATTATTAGAGAAAGACATTTTCTCACCCCAAGTTTCTCTCTCCCCATCTGTGTGCCCGTGTCTCTCATGATGAGCAAGCTGAGGTATGTGAAAAGACATTCCTAATGCAAGAAATTGTATATAGCTAATAAAGTGATCTTATCTTATCTCTTATATTATCAGCTGCTGACTTCCCTCTCTTTCTCACACCTGAAGAAGGCTCCACAGCCCAAACGTTGTGTTTCTGTTCTTCTCTTTTCCTAAATTATTACTCTTCACCAAAGCTGTGCCAAAGAACAAATAATCCACAGGCATCTAATTATATCAACTGCTTGGGTATATTCCTGTAGCAATCCTTACAAGTTGGGGGTTATGATAATGTAATTTTGTTTACTGAATAAGCTGCTCGGTCAATTCTAAATATTTCACATTTTCATAAGCCCCCCATCAGTATCAATACCTATTGTTAGAGAACATTTAGAGAAGGCACAAATTTACAATGAGGGGTAACCCCAACGGAATTTCAATTTCAACCCAAAAAACATTTTATAGATTATATACTGTATATACAAATATACTTAAAATTATTGAGTTAGAATTGATGGCAGAGCAAGTGAAACCAAATGAACCAGTAGCGTTTAAAAAATGAAACGATATAGATGAAAAATGAGAAACGAAAACATACACAA
This sequence comes from Atractosteus spatula, assembly GCF_055471065.1. NCBI lineage: Eukaryota > Metazoa > Chordata > Actinopteri > Semionotiformes > Lepisosteidae > Atractosteus > Atractosteus spatula. The sequence continues at coordinate 36,118,241 of NC_142706.1, read as the reverse complement.
AATTACTGAGAAACACACCAAAATACAACTTATTATAAACCAAAAACATTTTGTCATAATTATTGCAGTGTTGTGGTTAAAATGTAGTTTCTGCTCCTTAAAGAGACTCTCTGCTGCTCATCGAATCTTTGCAGGATGGGGAAAAACCCAGAAGAGCAAAGAGCAGACATTAATTGAAGAGACTCTAGTATTTGTAGTCACTGTGTCACTGACTACATTAACTTCTGTGTAGACAACACCATCCCCACCAAAGACGTACACTGCTTTTCCAATAACAAACCCTGGATCACCAGCGACCTGAAGGCTCTTCTGATTTCTTCATTTCTAATCTTATCCTTCATTGAAATCTGCAGAATCCATCTCAACATCCTCATTTCAGTTCTTTTCATCAAGTTCTCTTCCCTCTTTCCAACTGCCAAGCATTCAGCTCCATATAGTAGTACAGGTCTAATCACAGTCTTGTACATTTTGCAATTTCTAGGAATTTTCCTGTCACAGATTATTCCAGTTATTTCTCTCCACTTGTTCCATCCAGCTTTCACTCTGTTTTACTGCCTCCAGTGTTTCTCCTCCCTTTACCAGTTTCGATCCAAGGTATTTAAAGCCATCAACCTGTTTCAGTTTTCCTCCATTTGTCTCCTCAACATTGGTCATAGTATCTCCTCTTCTCTCCATTACCATTATTTCAGATTTTTCTACATTCATTTTCAGTCCACCCTTTTCCAGACTCCTCTGCCATTTGAACACTTTCTCCTGTAGTTCTGCTTCTGAATCTGCCATCAGTGCCACATAATCAGCAAAGATGAGTTCCCAAGGCACTTCTGTTCTTACCTCCTCTGTCAGTGTGTCAATAATGTTTATAAAAAGGAAAGGACTTAGTGCTGATCCTTGGTGTACTCCAACTGTGATTTCAAACTCTTTTGTCACTCCCCGTTGTGTGACCACCTTCGTAGTTGCATCTCTATAGGTTGCTTGAACTAACTTCGCCATGCTTTCTGGTACTCCTTTCTTCCTCAAGCACCAATACACCACCTCTCTGGGCACACGGTCATATGCCTTCTCCAAGTCCAGAAAGGCCACATACAGCTTTTTCCCTTTCTCTAGTGTCTTCTCCTGTAACTGTCTCATCACAAAAATGACATCTGTTGTGGTTTTCCCCGCTGAGAATCCAAATTGTGAGTTGTAGATCCTGACTATCTTCCTGAGTCTCTTGTCCAGAATTTTTTCCAGGATTTTCAATCCATGTTCCAGAAGTTTTATTCCTCTATAGTTTTTACACTCCATTGGGTCTCCTTTCTCCTTGTAGATGGTAACCATACTGCTTTTTGTCCATTCTTCTGGAATTCTCTCTTCCTTTGCAATATTGTTTGGCAATCTCGTAAAATCAATAAAGTATCTATCTATTTTCTTAAACTGAGCAATTTTTATACATTTCTGTTCTGCATTTCTGTACTGTTTACTCCAAAACAGTAACACCAGAGAGCATTATGGATCTAGACTCCCTTTCATTTAAGACAATGATCTGAGACACACAGCACAATGTCTAGTATTAAAGCAGAGGGAGTAAACTGGGTAAAAAAGTCAGGAGAATCCCCTGATTTTAATCCAGTAATGGTGGGTTTGTACTGTCTCAAAGACTACATTCGAAAGACAGTGAAACCAACTACAAAGCAAGAACACATCAGCAATTTCTAAGGATAGGGAGCTGACCAAACAAATGTACAGTAATCATATTAACAGACTTTTTGTGTTCTTCCTACTATTGTAGATTGAGGGGAGGCGGGATTTGGGAATGTATGTACATGCATTTTTAAGGTGAGAAAACATTGTAATGTATTTGTTCTGCTTTAAATGATCAGTTTATATACGGTATGTCACATCTAGACTGGTGCCAACTCACAGTCCTCACCTGGCACAGGAGACAGCAACATTCCCAATAGCAATTGCATTTCTCCCAGGGCTAAGTTCAACATTCCCCCTAACAAGCCAGCATTTAATCATCCAATTAATCAAACCAGATTTCCCATTTAATCCCTGAAACGTTATAGGAAAGGTGCTCTGTCATTGAGGTACTGAGCTCCTGCTATGCTTAGTTCTGCTACAAACCTGAACAGATGAATAGCAAAAATCCTGAAATCCCCAAGACCCAAAGACCCAAAACCTGCCTTCGTCCTGTCTGGCTACAACTTCTCCCATGTCATCCTTCCCTGCTTGTTCTTGCCCTGTCTCCAGATCCTGTCCGCTTTCTCCTGGTCAGCCATTCCCCTCTGCTGCTCAGCAAAGGCTGCCAGTCTCCATAAACAACCAAGCTCCAGCTTGTGGATTCCCTTCTTGTCTGTCAAAAAACTGTTGTTTTATTTCAAACCACTGAATTATAAAAAAAACACCATTTGTGAAATTTTACTCTATTACCTTATTTCACTTTTTAGTAACCTTAGTGTTTTGTTTATGCACAGTTACCGACAGACTAGAATATGGCATAACAGTTCATGCCCAGACTTTTTCAGGAGATCAATTCAGAACATGGGATATTCCTCAAACGTGGAAATGGCATCGACTTTGTGTAAATCAATGGAGATCCTGAGTAAGCCATCCTTTTTTGGGGCAATCATCACTGGATTACTCCCACTTGCTTTGCAATGGTTCAATGATGACCATCTCCCTCATTGTCTGTATCACAGTGTTCTGTGTTCTGTGTTTCTTTGTCCTCTCAGGCAACCATTAAGTCCTCTGTTGAATGGGTCTTGAGTCCTTCAGACGGATAATGTATTGGCCTGAATACAAAACACTGTGGTGCATGGTGCAAACTGAATACATTACCAACTTAATAAAAATATTTTTGCCTCTTTAAATTGTTGCATATGTTGTGGGAATCAAGGAGAAAAAATGAATACATTAAAAATCTGGTCGTGACACAATATTTGTCAAATACTTTCTGAGAACAGTGTATATATTTTTACAATAAAATTTTGTTGGTATATGCTAGGATGGCACCATCTGTGTCGACTTTACCTGTGCTGACATGGATGTTCTAGCTTCCTCCAGCCTATCAAACTGTCCCTGTGTGTATGCCTTGCAATAGACTAGAATTCTGTACGGGGTGGAGTAGTGCTTTGTATCAACCGTCTGCTGTTAAATTCTTTGTTTCACTTCCTTTGCTAGGAATATGTTGCTGTGGATAATTCAATTCAACTTTATTGTCATTATACTTACACAGGTGCATAGTATAGTGAAAAGTGTTTCTCATTAGTCACTCAGGTGCAGTATATAAATAGAACAGAAGATAAGACAATAGACAGTAACACAATAACAATAACAGTGTAATAACATAACATGTAATCAAAACTGTGCAAAATCCGCAGAGAAAAGAATACAACAGGATACAACAGGATTGATGTGGAAAATAAATTACATGATTATTAAAATGATTAGCTGTGTTTCATTTTTTAAAAGATAAGAAAGAAAATGTCATGTCTGCATCACAAAAAAAAACAAATTTCAAATTATAGCTTCAGCAGTCTCTCTTTTGACTTTAGTTCAAATGAACAACTGTAATATCAGGACAAACCACATGAGGGTGCACTGGCTATGTGTTGATGTATAGTAACACTATTAAAGATATGTACGTCTTTTTACACTGATTTGTCTATGAAGTAAAAATAACTGTTCAGTTAAGGTTTGATAAACAGAACAAAATAGTTTCTTTACCATAAATTTACAGAGCGGTAACAAAAACAGTTTTACTTAAACCTAAGTATAAAAACAGAGGCAGGTAATTATCATTTTAAATGGGATGGTAAAACATTTGAAACAGAAACCTGGATGAAATTAAGAGAAATAAGAATATTTCTTTCATTTATCCTTATTTTAAAGTGCCTGGTTTGTTTTAATGAAAGGGTATGATTTTCATTCTTTTTAGAATATTTCATTAAAAAAAATCAAATTATCTAGCTCCACCGGAAGTTAATAAAATGATGCTTAAAATAAAATTTGAAGATTTAGGCATTTACATATTTAGTATGTTTTAATGTTGTTTTTGTAATGTTGTCACCTCATTTGACTCTTACAGGACTCATTAATTGAACTGGAGAATCCAAATTCCTATCTGTATTCATACATTTCTGTAGGGAGATAGCTCAGTCCTGAGTTATGTAACAACAACAGGTTAAAAACTGAATGTCCAGATAAATAATATAGCTTTTAATTGATTAGACTATTAATGTAGCTTCATCTACAGTAGATGCGTCTAACCACTGGTGTGTGCACCTATTACAGCCCGCCAAAATATTTCACAGAGCTTATGGCTAGAGCATATCAACAAACACCATAACATATACAGACGCAGCCATTCAAAATGCGCGGTACAAACCCGCGGTACGCTAAACTACCCACAAGCCACCGTGGGGCACCGAAGGGCACCGCGGTAAGTGATTGGCTGGCCAAAATGACCGACAGGGGCACTCGTGGTGCATTGGTTGGTAGTGAAAAGATTTAATAATTTAATGTCTTTACTGTGCACATTTTTTAATCCGCTTAGTTTTGAATATTTTTATGGAATTTTACCACTAAAGGGAAACTTTAGTAGCTGAGCATAAAAAGAAGAGGAGCATAACGCATCTGAAGGTCATAAACTATATTAATTTAGGAACATAAACATTACTGTATGTACGTAAACTGTACTGTGTATGGCTGTTCTTGGTAGTTTAAAGAAAAAATACACACCAGTCTTCCATTTCTCCCTAAACATTTTAAGCATGAAAGTTTTATGAAACGGTACCCAAATATGCGATTGCTGTATAGAATGAATTTTAATTTAAAAAAATTATTTAACACGAAAATTAAGCTGTTTAAATCTTCTGCCTGAGAACAATCACCCGTTGCTACCCAACGCAGAAACACAGCCACTAACTGGCAAAGAGAGGACATTAGCTAGCCAATATGATAAAGAAATAAATGATTATTTTGTTTATTTCTTTTGCACATTTATTTGAACATTTCCATCGATTGTACAAGCACTTGGAAACTGTCCAATCCCTAGTTCATCAGGCATTTTCTTTTACGCTGCGGGCATTCTCCCGGTCTGGCGCCGGTCTGTGTCTTCTAGGATATAATGTAATGTTTTTATGTCCACTATAACAGACAATCTCCTTTGCTTTTAACCGAGCGTTTAATAATTTCCTAAAATGAAAATGATTTACTTTATTTCCCTCACGGGATCAATAAAAGTATCTATCATCTGTCTAAACTCTGGGACAGAATTCTGGGGTCTCCCCATACCAGAGATTATGGTAGGGCTTCAGAATAGTGATTGGCTGACACCATCTGACACCCCTCTGATTGGAGAAAAAAGACGTGCTGGTTTGCTATACATACTGTACCAGGAAGAGGATTTCTTTCTATTCGAAATGTGTATTTTAAAAGTTTAAGAAGTAAAAACCTTACAGCGTACACAGATTTCTAAACTGATCAGGATCGTTATCTTTGTCTTATGCATAATAATGTTCACCGCTCTGTCCAGCAAATTAATAATAAACTTTATTTTATATAGCGTTTTAAATGAATAAGTAATTAGATTGCTCATAAACCTAATCACTTATTCTACATAAACACAACGTAATTGCTCTCTGAAAATGCTTTTTCTTTTTATTTAGGCTCAGATTTCAACTATAGATCGTATTATTATAAACTATCTTGGAAAAATGTATTTTATGTAAACCATGTTTGCTATTAATTCATTTAGGGCTAGAATATGTTCATTGTCTTCCAATCGAGTCGAGTTGACATTAGAAGCTTGCCACGCCCAGACTGTTACACCAACGCATTAGCATGTTAAAGCGATTTCATTGAGGAGCCTAGCTTTCTTAACTAGTAAGTACTGTACTTCCTTGGTTTTGGAGGGGGGAGGTGTCTTTCGTTGGAAATCTCGCCCCCTTCTACTTTGAAAATACCTGTGAAACCGGTTTAATTCATCACAGCCAGCACTCCCGCAGAGAGGGGGGTTGTACTCGTTAATGTCTTAGCCGGAACACATCATTATATCTCATTTTGTATTTCTATAAAAAAATCGTTTGCCCAGCCTAACACTATTGTTGTTATTGTTTTTATCCTGTACAGCGCTTTGAGGAGCACAGCTTTCTCACCACTTAGATTACTTTTTGATACCATCCTTACACAAAGCAGAAACTTCTTGTATTTTCCGATGACATACAAGTGGAAAGATTACAGATTTTAATCGTCTTTTTTCTGAACCAGGGAAAATCTGATCATGTTTCTCTATAACAATAATAAAAAACTTTATTTTACATATCACCTTTAAAAGTGGCATCTCAAAGCAATACAGTAGATGTAAACCACAGATTACAAAGTAAATACCCAGACAAACGCAAACGCATTTTTAATAAAATGCTTTTATTCATTCAGCAGAGAGAGAGCGTAAAACCTGGGCGTAACAGCTGTTCCTTTTTCTGATCACTCGCTCTCTGGATAAACGTCTCACCTGTCCTGTTCTTTGTTTTCCTAATTTGCTGATTATGCCTTCTGCGATCCACTCCTGCCCTCACACCTAAAGAAGACTATTTTAAATTTCTTTGCGCGGTCCATTGTGCAATTAACCCTTGTATGTGCTGTCCTTAAGGTGATATCACATAAAGGTGATATGTAAAATAATGTTTTTTATTATTGTTATAGAGGAACATGATCAGATTTTCCCCGGTTCAGAAAAAAAGATCTAAAGTATACTAGTTTGTCACTAGTATAATTTTAATACAGTCTTTGCTGTGCTCTTGAGATCTTTGTGATATTTCGAGCTCTGGTTGAATGATAAGTGTCGCAGTTTAAATCTCTCTCTCTCTCTCAATTCAATTCAAGGTGCTTTATTAGCATGACAGATGGGTACAATCAGTGTAGGGTATTTACTTTGCTTTGAGATGCCACTTTTAAAGGTGATATATAAAATCAAGGCTTTAACTTGCTTTAACTCTGCACGTCTGAGTTCTTGTGTCTGTCCTATCCGAACCCGAAAGTATTACAATATGTATCTTTATAGCAGGTGGTGTACAGCTTTTTAGTATAGATTACACTTTTCTAAAATGTATTTAAAAAATAAAAACGATTACAATCTAATCTTTCCACGTTTGATCCCAAGATCCCAAGAAAAATAAATCTAAATGGGAAGAAAGCTATGCTGAAAGTTTATTAAGATACTTAGAAGACAAAGATATCAATTTATGTTGCATTTGTCTGATTGTGAATCAAAAAACACATATATTTAAACCCGTGTTTGCGATTTAAATCAAAACGCGATTTAAATCAATATAAATGTTTATATTGTACTGCATAATTGACTATTCATTGTTATTAAAATGACTTAAATTCGATCATGTTGTGATATTTAGAAATATAAAAGTCAATTAATTGTCCATAATATTGCTATTCTATTTTTTCAAAGAAATGTCGCAGTACACGAATATAATCATATCGTTATTAATTTCTTTAGATACCGATTCCATATTATATTAGCAGAAAAGCTTAAAACTACCACTTTTTTACACGCTATTTCACATGTTAGTTAAAGACTTCGATGCTTAAAATGTTTAGGGAGAAATGGAATACTGGTGCGTATTTTTTCTTTAAAGTACCGATTCCTGGAATCTGACTGGCTGACACCCTTCTGAAGTGGTTCCATAATATCTGGTATACAGAAAAGAAAGCGTTGATAAAAAAGCCTGGATTCTCATGTATCTCATACAAGTATCTTTTAATACAGTCTTTGCTGTGCTCTTGAGGATCCTTGTGATATTTTGAGCTCTGGTTGAATGATAAGTGTCGCAGTTTAAATAATTTTCGTAGTTAGAAATTATGAAACGCTCTGTTAAAAGCAAGGGAGTTTTTATGTCCGTTGCAGTAAAAGAAAATGCCTGACAAAGTAGGGCTTGGACAGATTCCAAGTGCTTGTACAAATGTGCTAAAGAAATTATACTTTGAGTTTACAGCTTGTCCAAAGTCATTCATTATTAATACTAGTAGTAATATCTTCGGTAAAGGCTTTGATGCATAAATATTTCTGATAAAGGTAGGTTGTGTACTTTTGTCCAACTGAGCAATCTTGCTTTCATAAAATATACCAACTTTTTATTGACTGATGATTAACATGCTGTAATACACAGTTGAAATTTAAAAGCTCAAATGCTGTACATGAGAGGTTAAGCTTTATTGGCTCCTCCTGGCGGTTTTACAAGGTGATGCCGGATACTTTCCGGCATGACGTCAAATGATGCGATTTACCCCGTGATACTGCGTGATACTGCGACACGCCCACCGGGGTATACCGCGAAATACCCCACCCATTTTGAATGGCTGCATCTGTAGGCAGGTCTTTAGGGTTTTGTTCATGGTATTTTATTGAAAATGTATTTGTGTCCTTTTCAGAACAGTTGAGTTGAGTTTGTCATATGCACCAGTAAAATGAAATGCTTATTTGTATGTATGCTCCAATTCAAAGACATTAAGGAATCAAAACATAAACACAGAACATTTTTTGCAGTTGAATACATGTGGTGTTCATATGTTGTATTGAATATTGTAATGCTGCGCTGGGGTTAGGGTTGGAATACCTGTTGACCTGAAAAATCATTAAAGTTGTATAATACCTGTGCAAAAATCGACCCATATCATGATAACACAACAGTTATGATATAACCGTGGTGCAACATCACAGGTTGATTATCACAACATGATAATAGGCCGAGTCTACTCGGTCTGTTAATTAATGTAATGACCCAAAGAAGGCTCCACAGCCGAAACATTGTGTTTCCTTTCTTCTCTTTTCAGCATGGAACAAACCTTTATTTGTTCCATGACAGGATATGGGCGATTATCGATACTACCTGCATGCAATTAAGCCAGCACTTACCTTGTCACCTCCAGGTATTTAAGCCATGTGTTCACATTGCCCTTTGCTCGGTCATTGGGTTTTGCTCTCTAGACCAACATGGTCAGTCTATCTTGTAGGGTCTATAAGTCTCCTTTAACTAAATCACATTTATATTCTCAGACATAAGATAGTATAAGTTTGCTATCATGAACTAAACATCAAACATGCATTTGCAATAATAGTTCTCGATGTGATTAAGGAAGCTGGCCAAATGTCCTTAATTCGTGTAAACTTTGTGCAGGTAACAAGTGGGCTGAGTTTGTCCATGGCAGACAGAGGAGAGAGAGGGCTTTTTATTGTGCTGGGTTCAGGTGACTCAGCCAAAGTAGCATCTTGCTGACTTTGGTTTTTAAAAACAGTCTGTGTACAGTTTGTCTTCTTGAGGTTCAGCAAATTAGACAAGGGGGAACTCAATTCATCCCAGCTATCGTGTTTGTTCAAAATATTCAGATATTTTGGATGTCAACAAAAATAAAGAGTCACATTTTCTAATTTCATCAGGCGAAAATAACAGTGGGCAAGCTCAAGGTTCTTTTCAGAGAGAATATCACAAGCTCAAGGTTCTTTTCAGAGAGAATATCTTTTCAGACAGAATTCTGCACTTTACTGACTCACTCTCTCAGCCTGTCATCTTGAAGAAAAGTTTAAATCCTGACTTCCACTGCTTGCAGTTACATGGTTGTAATAGCCAGTTTAGAGAGAGATTTCAAGTCAGTGATTAACCAGCAAGAGTGAACTGAGTTCCTGTTTATATGGTGCAGCATCACAGGTTGTTTTTTGGCCAAAATACTATCAGGTTTGTTTCTGCTAAATACCAGATGTCACTTCCCTTACTTTCCCACCTGCAAAGACCACTAGGTCATCCTATGGCTGAGATCATTTCTGTGTATTTAGAAAGAGGTACTAGGATGGTTGTTTAAGGCACAGAAAGATTATTAGAAATCTTTAAATACATTTAATTCTAAATTAATTAAATTAATTTTAGTTAAATAATAGGCCTTGTCGCTATACTGTAGTAAATTCAATTACATTTCAATTATTGTGTTTTATAGAGAATTTTATAGTCTTAGTCGTCTTCACATAGGGAACCAGACAATGTAGTGAACAGTAAGTTGCGAGAGTGCTTTGATGACTGTTGATGACTGAATCATTAACTCACAATAATTTAACATCTAACACATGGATTCTACAATATTAAAACATGCATTTTAGTAATACAATAGGAATAATAGAAAATTTTTGACTCAATCTGCCTTAATACAAATGGTTGATAGTACATTAAGAAATTTAAAATATACAAATTTATAACATCATATATATCAACTATAAAATGTGGCACTATCTGCCTCATAGGCTATATCACACTCACATAGTTAATTGTTCCTATTCTCAAAGACAAGTACAGATGCATTTACCATTGTGAATTAAACTTTAAACAGTTTTTGAATTAATAGTTTAACTCATTTAGCTACACGTGATTTTACGGAGGCTCAAGCTGCATCAGAAAGATTATTAGAAATCTTTAACATAACTAAAATAAATTCTTAGTTTAATAATATGCCTTGTTGATGCAGCATTCACAGATTAATTCAATTATATTGTTACAGCTATTAAAATGGCTATAAAAGTGTCTCAGGATCTTGGAGAACCTCATGGGGCCAGTATTTGCATTTCTCAGCTTCAAAGCAAGAGTAGAAAGACAAGTTGTTTGCAGAGTTGGTTTACCTTCATCAATACCTTGGTAAAACATTAAGAGTCTTCATCAGTGAGAAACCCAGGATAAAAGACAGGTAAGCAGTAGCAGAAGAAAATTGGAAAGAGACAGAGAGAATAGTACACAAGGAGAGAGGAAAAGAAGAGCATGCCAGGCAAGAAGACCATGACTGCATCAAATGTAAAGACCAGTTCTAGTTTTAGACCCATTTGTTTTTTCTTCCTATTCAGGGTAATGGAAAAACTGTAGCCACCCTGGACAGGACACCAGTCCATCACCTGGCACACACAAACACACACTAACAACAGTGGCAGGTTTCCCAGAAGCCAATTAACCTACCAGTATGTTTTACGACTGTGGTAGAAAACCAGAGCATCCAGAGAAAACCCACTCAAACACAGGGGTAACTTACAAACTCCATGCAGACAGCACCTGAGGAACTGAACCGTTGGCCCCAGCTCTGAGAGGCAGCAATGCTAAACACTGCCCCAATGTACCACCTGTTTTCCAACAATTCTCCTTAATTATTGGTTTATCAAGAAAATGGCCAATTGACAATGTTATGAGAATCACTCTGTACAGGTAATGTATATAACATTTCATTTTATGGATAATGCCTGTTGCATAACAAAAATGCACAGCTTTGCATAGAGGTCCCCTATATAGACCGAAAAAGCCTGAACAGTGGCAGTCACCTTTATATATGCAATAATACTCAGATTTCAGCCTCTGCTCCTGTGAGTTAATTAACTCTGAGTGCTGCTCAGAGTGAAGCTTTGTCTTGAAGACAAAACTGCAGTCAAACGCAATCCACCGGTTGGAAACAGAGAACCACGGGTAAAACCAAACGACGAGCCTCCTGAAGAGGGAGCCGGACAGATTTGAAAAGTAAACAGCTGGCTTAAGGCCAAAACTGCTGAGCAGAGCAATTTTTTTAAGCAGAAATTGCTGCCAAACACAGTCCTCAGGTTGGAAGCAGGGAGCCTCAAGTATGGGAGAAATCGAATAGTGAGCTTCCTGAGAAAGGGGACTGAACAGGTTTGCGGGGCAGGCTAGACTGCAACTTCCGCGCAGAGTGAAGAGCTGTCTTGCTCATCAGAGATACAGTTTATGGAAAGTGAAAACAGTACTGCCAGTGAGAAATAAAAATAAATGGCACCTCTGCTTTAAACAGAAAACCGGGAACTGAATAATAAGTGGGAAATTGCTAATTAACATGGATCAAGAAAAGGGGATCCAGTCGGACAGCAAAACCTAGAAAACCATAAGCCCTTGTGAGAATGTGACAGTTTTCCAGGGAAACCACTAGCCGAAGGTTGTAACGTTGTAACATGTTGTAACATGACATGACATGTTGTAACATGACAGTTACAGTATGGTTAAGGAGAGCAGAGCTCCTGTCCGAACATCAAAAGTGCTGGAGTCCATCTGGTAGCCTGGTAACTAGTTGTGCAATATGACATTAGTAACATCATTATTCCAATCACATTGATTTTGCTGATGACTATCCCACAGTGTATGATTGTAAAGTAACACTGTTTTTTTTTTTCCTTAGGACCATTCCTGGGTCCACAGACAGTGGACATTTCTGGCAATAATAACACAGACCCATAAAGAATTTACATTACGTGCAGTCCTGGGCTGAGGCCACAAACTGATTGTCTTCAGTCTTGTTTGGGTTTCTTTCAATTTGTTGCCCTTCAGTCCTTTTTTATTTTTTAAGAGGAACTGTGTCTTTAACCTTCAACTGATTAAAATTGTAATATTTAAGTTGCTATTTCTGTCAGACCTCGCTGCTGAAGGGGACTAGCAGATCTTGGAGACATAGAGTGAGACAGCTGACAGTATCAAGGAAACTGCACAGCAGCGCACTGGTAGGGAAACTGTAGTGCAGCACGTACACAGGGAAGGGGCTGAGTGGGAAGCAGACGCACAGGGAGACGAGCTGCAGGCTGCGAGCTGCGCACACACAGTCACAAGGCTGAGCGGGAAGCACACACTTGAGACAGATGGTGTGATGCTGCAGCTAGCCAGGAACTTCATGACCCCAAAGCTGTGCACACACTCTTGGGAATCCACGCTGCAGCTCGCAGATCGTAGATCGTGTTTGTGGTCGAGTAGGCGTTGTGCACACAGGAGGTGTGGTTTGTAGCAGGCTGGAGAAACAGAGTGTGGAACAGGCAAAATACAGTTCAGGGCCGTGGTCCGGGAACATAGCAGGGTTCATATACAACCAGCAGGGAGACAAGTACAGGGAAACACAGTGCAGAGACATAGCCAGGGAATAATTGTACAAAGCACCAACAGCAATCCAAGAGAAGAAGTTGAGCTGAGTTGAGAATTCAAAGCAACCACTAAGCAGTGAACTAGAGAAAGAGAAAACCTGACACTTACTCAGAGCATGACTCTAGATCCAAGCCCTTATTATTCTGCACCACCGAATGTGGTACCACCTAGTTTGATTCATTCTGTCACCAATTATTAATCTTGAATTCAGTAATCACTTTAATGCAAATTTTCACTTTTCACTCCTGCTCTCGAACCAAGCACAAGATCTCCACTATCTTCCCGACAGATCCTGTTTGGTGAGGGATGCCTTTCTGTAACAAACACCTTTCTGATACTGCAGCAACTGGTTTGTGGATTCTATCTCTTCTCACACGCATCTGCTAATGATTAGACATAGCAAGTGCTCAAGATTCAAACTGTGCCTCCTAGCATCCTCTCTCCAGCTGTGGGGAGAAGATACCCTGCTTATACTTATCAAAATAGCATTTGGAGTCACTTCCAGTCAGTCCTTGTTCAGCAAGCCTTCCCTGGAAGCATACTTCATCAAAGTACGTGACCCCAGTGGCATCAGCAAATGAACTGCCACATAGCTCACCTGTCTAGAATCTTTGATACCCTTCATTATAGTCTAAGCTACTGTATATTTTACCAAGAATCCCTATTTCTATGTAAGGCCAACCCAATCCATTACTAGTAAGCGCTCTCATGTTCCCTCTTTCCGTGCTGGAGCCCAAACACAGAGTGAAAACATTTTTCCCCTTTTAAACCTCTTAATTAGGCTAATTCCCTGCAGGGTCTATCCCAACAACTTATTTCTTTTACATGGAATCTCATTTTCTTTGAGAGCTCATTCAGACCAGCATTCAGTACCATTCTGCAGGTACTTCCAATTAACTGGCAGCCATTAGGACTCAAGGACACACCATAGGGATTTAATCAGGCTATGGCTTTCTCACAAAGCCTCCTCTCATTACCTCACAAGTTTTACTGTAAATTACTAGTTGTCATAACGTTTTAGTAAATTCAAACAGTCCAAACACTGCATATACTTACATTTGTTTTACCATTCTATGGCTTACCCTACGTTGTCTGGAAGATGGTTTTCATATGTCCTCTTCAAGCTCTGCATTTCCCATTTTGTGTTTATAGTTCACGTTTTGTAACCTGCATGTGTTACATGTAAAGCTTTCTAGTTTATACATTAAATATTATCTACCAGGTGCTTCCCAGTCTTAAATTTAGAATTCTATTTAAATCATTCTGAAATGTATTTGCTGCTTCTTTATTGATTTGCTTGCTAACCCTTCTATTTTGTGTTGTTACCAGCACCCCACATCACCAGAAACTATAGGCGTTACAGACCCAAGACCTTAGGTATCACAGTCCAGGAGGAGTGACCAGCAAACTGCACCTTGGATGCAAGACAGGCAGGTATTCTATACCTGTGTTCTTCAACTAAATATCCAGGCAATAATGTGTGCTCCTTAACTCCGTATTTCAGCTCTTGTACGTTTTTTTAGATACAACAAGTTGGAAGACCAACCTATGGAAGAGTAACCTGAAAAATAAAATCACCTCCAAAAACTTTAGCTAAGTAAACTAAGCTACACCCTACCTTCCTTCTTCCTGCAATTCCATAGTTGAAACACACCCATAAGTCAAGAAATTATATGTACTGAAGAGATTGACAAAAAATGTTTAATACAAAGCAATGACTAATCTGATAACAATAGCAAAACATCAGCTGACTGTTGTTTATTATGTAATGTTTCTTCATTTAACTTGTTCAGTTAACTTATTGATTGCAGATATAAAGTTGGGAAAATTGCATAACTGAGTTTATAAACAGTAGGCCTGAAATCCCTTACATGGTGTCACGAATCTTACTCCCGCGTGCACCTCCCGGCGTGCACACCTACGCCGCTTTTAGCAATCAGTCCATCACTCCCCGCTCTCTCATATATACCCCTTCACTCCGTTTACTCCTCGCTCACTGTTGAGATAGCCTTCCACTGTCTCTTGTGCGCTGTATTTCATCTCTGTTTACTGGATACCGACCCTGCTTGCCTTTGACCACGATTCCGTCTCTACTCGCGTTATTTGGATTTGGACACCTCGCTGCCTCGATCTCTGGATACCTGACTTTACTCTGCCTCCGACCCCGACAACGTCTCTGCCTCACGTCTTCCGGATTTGGATACCCTGCTGCCTGACCTCTAGTTTACCGACCTCGCCTCGCTACCCCGACCTCGTACCTTGTACCACAACCTTTGGAAGTCTGACATTACTCCTATTAGCTCCGCATAGGGTTCGTTATTTTCCACCGGTTCATACACTTGAGAATGACACATGGGTGCTTTTCTGATGTGACTTCTGCAAGATTGTTTCTTTTCTATGAAAACATAGTGTGGAACGTCAGCTAAAGGAATGATTTCAGTAACAGGAGACTTGTCACTTGATGCAACTTTCTATATCTTGCAAAGAGATACACAGTGGGTATTAATTAGGTAATTCATTAGATTAGTGGTGAAAGTTGTTCCTGCACATTCTCTCATGGGTCTGATTAAGTTCCTGTTTTGGTTTTTAAACAGCTTGTACACTGCTGATGGTAGTTGTCTTTTGAGGGCTTATATTCTGTTTTTTTTTAGCCAGAAAAGGACTACAATAAAATGTCCAGGACAAGGATCTGTCACACAAAGTTATATTAAAACAATTCAGGATTTGCAGAGCAACACCTCAAAAGCATATTGCTAGTAATTGGAAGAGACAAATTCAAAAATTAAAAAATGTGTAATATTTGAAGCAGAAACCCTAAAAGGTCAGTCACCAAATATGCTGTGTGACAAAACTTTACGTAACATTATATGTTTTGTGATCACTGCAGCACCCAACATTTATGAAAGATTAAAAAAAAAATTCAAGAGGTACTTAAAATGATAAGAGGCTCCTATAACAATTTAGCTGCAATTCATATTATTATATGCTTATTATATTATTACAATTAGAATTAAGTGTTATAAAAGATTTTTAATAATCATTCTGTTGCCTTGACAAAGCAGGTTGGGCCTCTTTGTAAAAGGAGAGGAACACAGCTAAAAGAGACACACGCGAAGAAGGCTCCACAGCCAAAATGTTGTGTTTCTTTTTTCTTCTCTTTTTAGCAATGGAATAAACCTTTACTTGTTCTTTAAAAGAGACACATCTGCTATGAAAGATCTTGCAGGTCTAGAACACAGACAAGGACACTGTAAAGCTCTATCCATGCAGAAATGCCCTAATAATATATGGCACAGCCTGAGTCTGCTATTCCTCTTCTGCCTAAGGCAATGGGTCAGAAGTCAGTGTACATTACCAGAAGGATGGTACACCAATGAAGGAACTGCAGGGCATATACCAGGGCTATACCTAATAACATCCTAACCAATCATGAACTGTAACATAGTACCCGGTAGCACCCAACTTATTTTTGGAGGTTAACTCACTGGCATCTATTTTCTTTTCAACTGAACTGCCTTTATCAACCATGTGACTGCAAGCAGTTCACGTAAGGACTTTTAACTTTTTCCAAGGTCAAGAGAGTGAGTTAGTAAGGAACATAATTTTTTATGTTATCGAAAAAAAAATCTTGTGTCTTGTGAACCCACTGTTATTTTCACCCGATCAATTAAAACAGACAGTAGGGCTCTTTGTTGATATCCTGAATACCAAAGAATATTGAGTAAAAAGCTATAGCTGGGACAAACTGAGATTCTCCCGCCCATTTCACTTGCAACTAACTGTGCAGACACAGTTTAAAAAAATAAAGTTTAGTGCAACTCCTAATTCCCTGCACAGCTGTCCTCACCAATGTTAGGCAAAGCTCTTCTCTGTGTATCAGGACACTCCCAGCACAGAACAAGCAGCTGCTAAGTCGAAATATAGACCAACCCAGACTAGCTCTGTGTTCTCAGGAGGAGTTGAAATAATAATCCAAACATGTTTGATAGTTAACTCACAGTAGTAAGTGTATACAAATGCAGCCCTCAAGAGTGTGTGTCAAAGCTTGTGTCAGTGGTAAAGAAATTACAGTATACTGTCGTGTGATTCATCTTGCCTAATTTAAGGCTTCACTGCCCAAAGAAAATCGATGGGTGGTACTTATGGTGCATTAGATGTTATTGAAAAGGTAGCTTCATTTGATCTGTTTTACTCCTTTAAATCTACTTAATATAGAATATTAATATGGAATAATGTAACAAAAGGGAAATGTTGGTAGCTGAAAATAAAAATAACTAAAGTACAATGTATCTGAACTTTCTTAATGATATTGATTCATGAATATACATATATTTATATAGCTGGTAGTGGTAGCTAAAATAAAAAAATAAGGTACACACCAGTATTCCACCTTCTTCAAAAACATTTTTTGAAGAACACTCATTTTAACTACATTTCTCATGAACACGTGCAAATTGTTCAAATTTACAACAATCAACAACATATACCTGAACAACCATAAGCTATACATATAAACCATCAAGGCTGGGTGGGGTAATTATTATTACAAATAAGGGTGTACAGATCAGCAGGTCTTTTTTCCCCAATTAGGGGCTCTAAAAACAGCGTGCTGCCCACTGCGCTGTCAGAGGGAGAGGTACCACAAAAAACTTGCAGCTTATTCAACGATTCTAAGATGATCACGAGGAAGTGTATTGCATGTCTAATGGTCTAACAAAAAAGAGTTGTTAAACCGTTTTTTATTTTTCAGCACAGCCCGAACCACACAGACACCAGCTAGCCTGCTAGAGCACCACAATTCACACTCAACCACATCACAGATCATAGATCAGTCCCAGTGTATGAGATATTGCTGTTTGATCTCTGATCTAAGCTTTAATAGAGAACTTATCTCTATTAATATAACTATCGAGTGGTATTAAATGCAACTTCTTTGTATAAATGACACTTTTCTAAAATTTATTTAAAAAATAAAAACGATTACACTCTAATCTTTCCACGTTTGATCCCATGAGGAAGTAGTATATGCTCCTGCTTTGTTTAACGATGTTATGAAAAATAAATCTAAATAGTGAGAAAGCTATGCTTAAAGTGAATTAAGGGACTTAGAATGCAAAGATAATGATTTACATTGCGTTGTCAGATTGTGAATCAATAAAGGCGTTTAATTAAACACGCGTTTGCGATTTTAATCAAAATGGGGAAAATGGGGTTAGACCATTAGACATGCAATACACTTCCTCGTGATCATCTTGGAATCGTTGAGTAAGCTGCAAGTTTTTTTTTATACATAGCATTCAGAAATACAATCGAAAATAGTTTTGTGGTGTATGCATAGATGAAACTTTTCTAAAATATATAACAAAATTAAAGAAGATTCAAATCCGTAATCTGTAATCTTTCCACGTGTAATGTCATTCGAAAGTACAATAAGTTCCTGCTTTGTCTAACAATGGTATCAAAAAAGAAACCTGTGCTTAATGATAATTAAGGGACTTAGAAGTCAAAGAAAATGATTTACGTTGTTTAATTTTAAACACTAAGTTATGAACGCAACTGGTGCTTTACAGCCATTGTGCATTACTGAGCTCCGCGCTTCCTCCTTCCCAGTACTACCTCTCGCTCTGACACTGTTTTCAGAGCCTCTGATTGGGGAAAAAAGACCTGCTGATCTGTTCTACATACCAGGAAGACAACAGAATATGATTTTTTCTATTCGAAACGTGTGTTGTTTTTATGAAATTCATGTATTTTAAACGTTTAATTAAGAAGTGAAAACCTTACAGATTCTAAGCTGATCACGAGGAAGAAAAATCACCCATTTTTCGCGCATAAAAAGTGGTTATTAACTATCGAAACCTGTTTTTATAGCTTTTAAAGTCGTGCAATGTCTAAGTAGGAACATATCATTATATCTCGTTTTTTATTTATTTTTTAAGAATTAAAATAATCGTTTGCCCAGCCTAATTTTAAAGACCTCTACTTGTAAAACTTTTCACAGCCTGTACAAAAAACTATATACACAATACTGCTGACAGCAGGAAAATTCCTCTTCTTTACTCAGCAGCTTATTAAAAACAGCCCCCATGGTGTTCAAACCGATTTTTTTTACAGAGAAGACTGACACAGCTTTGCGCTGTGAATCTGTTTTTCTAAGAAAACATGTGTCCGTGGGGGAAATACCTGTGAAACTGGTTTAATTCGGCACAGCCAGCACTTCCGCAGAGAGAGATGAAAACTGCGCAGCGCCAGGCGAATGCACAACATTAATGTAGGGCTTTCGGGCTCACGTGGATTTACGCCCTACAACCTGTGGTACCGCTGTGTACATACAGTATGAACATGTTGTGATATTTAGAAATATAAAAAATGTCAATATACTGAGTATATAGAGTCCATAATATTTGCTATTTTAGTTTTTCAAAGAAATGTTTATTTGTTAAAAGAAAACTCATAGCGATTGCTAGATTTGAACACCCAACCTCACGCTTATAAATCAGTCACTTAAGCTGTCACGCTACCAAGGCAAGTCATGTGATACACACTGAAACAGCAATATCAATATAGAAATACAGTTATACCATTATTAATTTATTTAGATACGCGAATCCATATTATATTCCCTATTAATCCAATTCTAAAAGTATGCTTTTGTTTAATGTGATAACGAGTGTATTCGCAGAAAAGGTTAAAATGATCAATTTTCACAAAGTATATAAACATACAGTAATATGGTCAGAAGGAGCAGGTAAAAACGTTTCAAAATAACCACATGTACTGTAAGACTGATGCTTAAAATGTTTAGGGAGAAATGGAATACTGGTGTGTATTTTTCTTTAAGCTACCAATACCAGCCATATACTGTTTACATAATATGTTTATGTTCCTAAATAATATATTTTATGAGCATGTGAAAGGCATGGTGAATCAGACATTCTCAAATCTTTGTATGATTGGAAACAAATACGTGATCGGGTCAACGAAATCCTGTGGAGTTACTTTTTGTCAATGAAAATATAAAGCCTTTTCATTTACAAAGACGGTTACAAAGAATGCGGACCAGGGTAATACTTTGAGTTTACAGCTTGTCCAAGGTCATTCATTATTAATACTATTAGTAATATCTTCGGTAAAGACTTTGATGCATAAAATATTTCTGCATAATTAAAATATTTATGATAAAGGTGGTAGGTTGTGTACTTTTGTCCAACTGAGCAATCTTGCTTTCATAAAATATACCAACTTTTTAATGTTTAATGATTAACATGCTGTAATACACAGTTTAAATTTAAAAGTCTAAAGAGTATACAACTTAAATTCTTAATTGAATAAAGATTGTCCCTCAGCAGTGATCGGGATTCGAAACCGGATGTTTTCTGGTTAAAGATCAAATGCTGTACAGGTGAGATTAAGCTTTATTAGCTCCACCTGCCGGTTTTATAAGGTGATTCCGGATACTATTAATATAATCTAATTTGCATACCGTGTTATACCGCAGCATATCCCACTTGTTTTGAATGGCTGCATCTGTATATCAGGCTAAGTAATCTCACTTTGTTAAACAACCCCAGGGTATCAGGTTTGCTGCACTAACTCTATGCAGGTTCATCCATGTTATTGATACTAGAAATTAATAAAAATGTCAATATAGTATTATTCATTGCATTTTATTATTAGAAAAAAAAAGTATTATCCCCAAGGGACAATTTGTAAAAAAAGTACAATTTACACATTAACTGGGAATTTAACTCAGACCTCCCAAAGGGCAGCTACGAATTCTACCACTGAACCTCCAATGCATCACTCTGCTTGGATTAAGTAAATAAAAAGAAAACTGCAGGTGTTTCATTTTCCATTATTCTACAAAGAAGCATTATATACAATTATAATTACAGTATGTTCCATGTAATCAAAAATTTAAGTTACTGATGTAAACTTAAACCAAATGGATCCAAAATGCTATGAAATGAAATGATATGACGCCGAACAAAAACTTGCACAAAATGTCTGGGAAACATATAATAGCATATTATAAATAAAAAAACATTTTGTTAGAATTATTGGAATGCTGTTGTAGTGAAAGGGTGGTTTTCTTAAAGACACACCCTTTATATAGTGCAGACTTGTATCAGCTGCAATGCAATTTGCAGTACGCCCTCGTAAGTCATTGTTTGAAAGTCATTCAAGTCACTATGTATAATATATTTCAACCACCAAAATCCAAAATAAAATTATTTTCTAATTACTATTTATACATTTACTAATAATTATGTAAACTGTAAATAATTTTAAAAAATGAAAAAGTATGTTACTGGACAGTATGATTAGTGCAGGAAAGCACTAATGGGTTAATATTTTTTTTTAATAAAAATAAAATTTACTGACAGCCACACATAGCTGCAGTTCATTAAGGATTCACTGCACCACCTGGCAGTTTTACAGAGTTCTGCAGTTCCGCATTAGATTATCCCAAAATAAATGAAAACGGCATTTTTCTGCTTGCCATACTGCAGCACTTGTTGTGGTATGTCACCCGACACCTCAAGCATTTTAAGTGTCTCAGCACCAAGTGGAAATGAGCTTTTGTGGCTGGAGGTTTAACATTAACATTTAGAGTGCCTGAGTGACCAATCAGCCTTTTGCATCACAATAGATTATTTTTTAAATGTGTTTATAAATTTGTTTATTCATAGATTATTTCAGAAATATGTTATTATGCTTGTTATGGTGTTGTAGCAATAAACTGGATATTTATAAACCATGTATGAAACCATACATTATGGGGTTTGATTGACTTCTGAGGTAGGTAGGTTAGGTCCCCTTTTCAGGCCATAAAAGTCCATGGGCCACCATTTTTCTCAGCCATCCAACAGAACCACCTGGAAGGAATTAGAGCAACCTACATCACTTGCCCTTACCTGGGATCAAACCCAGGACCTTCTGGGCAAGAGCTAGACACCCTTGCCACCTGAGCTACCATAGCTCCTGATTGATGCCTTACGGTTGTCAAATCTCTGTTGCAATTTACTGTTCCAATTTATAATTCTTACAGTAAATTAACAACCCTCACATCACTACAACCATGTTGTGTCATACAAATGACAAAGTTCAGGTGTCTGTGAAGCAGAAGTTTCTTTATTTCATATGCATATGGAAGTCCAGCTTGCAACCACCAGACTTACAAAATAAGTAGCTGAAGATGGTCCTTTATACCTTAAAACAAAAAGAGTTACTATGACACATTCTAAACAAATGATAAGACAGCAACACATGCCAATTAATTATATCTAAGTTGCAGACTGGACAACAGTTAGTTCTTTTCATGTTCTGGGCGTACAGCCAGCTTACCAAATACAGTACATGCCCTTTATCTTACTGACCAAGGACAGGCAGCATCTTTATATATTTGAGCGCAAAGCTAACTTCAAGACACTGGACTACATAGTTTGCAAAAATACAAAAAACAAGAAATTATATTATTATCTCACTTCCCAAGTGGCTCTCTTATCTCATCAACCACAACAAGAAGGCTATGGTAAGTTGCAATAGCTTTATAAGACTGATGAGTCTTTGATGACATTCTGCCTGGAGTACACAAAATGTGCTATGCAATCTACAGGCAGTGACTGGCTGAATTCACATGTAGCAAAGTGTGGTGAAAAAACAAAACAAAGATGAAGTAAATAAATTAATCAAATACATTAAATTCTATAATGCATATTATAACATATTTTAATCTTTAGCAAACCAAATGCAAACACTTCTTTTTTGGCATGGTGAGTTTATGACTGTTACATCCGGCCTAGGAGGTGCTCAGATAGGAACTGGTAGCTGCTCCTGCCAAGGTCTTGTCTGCCAGGGTTCTGGTTGGCCAGCTCAAATCTGAGATTTGCATATCTCTCCTTCAGGGTTTGTTATTGCTTCTATCAGGAGAGACAGGATTAAAATGTCCAGTGTTTCAGAGAACTCATACATTTTTCTGACTGATACACACAAGGCTGATAATTAAATTTCTGAAATACTCATGTTTTGCCCATTTTTTGATACCAAACAAACATAGCTCACTTCTTCTTGAAATAATTATGGTGTTTTATATCATATTTTAATTGAATATTTTGGGTTTACCCCTTTGTAAGGGAATGAAGTAGGTCATGTGGCAATAGTACTTCAAACAGTCTTTTAAGGAATGAAGGATGCTATCGGGTCAAAATTCTGATTTTCTATACAAGCAATGGGAGGAAGTTGTATTTCATTTTGCCAATAGTGGGGTGATTCAGTTTTCACACCTGGACCCTCAATCGATGTGGATCAGAATAATCTATTTTCTAAATTCTAAATCCTTTCAGTAATGCTTGTTGCAATCGGAATTCTGATTGTTTCGTTTGTTTTATTATAAATTGCTCTAAAATTCAAGACCAAACAAGTGATATATATATTTGCATTTGTTCAGATATCCCTTGTTGCTTGAGGTTTAATGCAATTGGTTATGTTTCTTTTGAGTATAACCATGTGATTTCTTCATTTAATATCAATAGAATGGTTAAACATGGTATTCATGTTACATAGGCTATATACAGTATATATATGGATGATTTTAAGGTACGGTTGCACAGTTGCTTGAAACTTAATCTTAACAAAAGTCCTTCCTTGCAGTCATTGCTAAGTAGTGGCCATAAATTATTGGACTTGTCTCTGGTGTTGTGGAATATCTTCTCTTGACATGAGAATCACCAGGTCTACTTTGTTCATGGTTTTATGGCATTGTCTGTGTAACTCTTATCTCTCCTTGAGAGAGAGGTTCACAGTTCCCTTTAGCCTTTGTGGTGCCACAAGGAATACAAATGCCCAATTATTCAGAGATGTTCCAAGTGGGGAATGCATGCAGACTTAATTGTTAGCAAGAAGTGAGAACACACACCCTAGTATCAAACAGTATGAGGTAGATTCATCTTCCCAGTGTATGCAGCATAACTATTCCAATTTATACCTACTCATCTACTGTATGAAGGGCCCCCAAAAATGTCATCAAATATACAATTAGTTTATAAATGTCTGAAAAGGTAAAAATGCAATAGCACAGTGAAGAGAAATTACCATTCTCAGTTTCATCAGTCTTTACCACTTCAACTGACTTTATTACTTTAATTAGACTCCTAGAAATATCAACAAACTTACTTTAACGAGTTGGAAACATTTCTTTATAATAACAAAGAAAGGGACACAGGTCTTGAAGTACAAAACGCAATGTTCAACTTAAAAACCAGAAACCATAATCTTTTATATTACATTTATACATACATCATAATTTTTACATGTAACTCAAACAATTTTAGACTGAGAAATCCATGGTATTTTGCCAAGAACAAGTAGTTTTGCAAGCTTCTGTGGAAAAACAGGATGTATGACATTAAATCATTTGATCAAAAATATATGTAGCACAGGGGGTCACCTCAACCAGAGGATACTACAAATAATATAGCAGACATAACAGATAGCACCCAGCCAGCAAACTATTACTTTTTAACCCTTAAGTGCATCTAACAAATGCATTTATTACAGCATTTACTGCAGGATCTTTCACTTTATTTTGTATAACTTAAGAATACATCTAAATACAACATAAAAGTTTTATTTTTCTTAATATACCATAGCTGTAAATTTGTATGACAAACTGGAAATGAAACACAACTTACAAGGCATTAGAGATAAAAGTATTAAAACAGTAACATTTTGACACTAAATAAATATACTTAAATCAGGATTCATAAAACAAAAACTTTTTCAGTCCAGATAGCTTTTCCTGGAATCAGTCCTCTCATTGGTCATTGTATTTTCAACCAGGCTCCATAAAGGATACACTCAAGAGAGGATAAGATTAAAGAATGTAAAGTTCTGGTTCCACTTTGGACTTTCCAGAGATTTTCATAAATTCAACTGGTGAAGTAATTTCATTGTGTACTGGTATAGCATGTTTGTAATGGCTGCCATGTGTCACCCACATACTGTAAATGTTGCACTTCAGAAGTGTAATAAGTGAATTCCCCTCTCTATTTAAGATGACTAAAGACTCTTGAACAAAAAGTACAAGAAATTATTTTTAAGGAACTCTTAGGAATGCAATGAATTCTTATTAAAAATTTTAGCAATCACAGTAGAGTCTCAACATTTAGGTTCAGAGCAGAGAACCATCATGAACAGCCAAATTCACAGATGATCAAGTCCACTCCTATACTGTCACTGATGAGCTACAGAATATAGTATTTTTACAGCTTTGGAAGTGGTTACTGAGGAGTGAAAAATGTAGAGACAATGATCAATGCCTAGATAGTGTCAATATTTGTGGTTCTCTGGAGGTTCAAGGTTCAAGATTCACTTTATTGTCATTCTACAGTAATGCATTGTACAAGAGAGAACGAAATATAATTCCTCCTGGGCCATGGTACACAATACACTAGAACAATCAGAATAATGTCACAGAACAACACAGAAGAACACACTGGGGGGGTGAGTGGCAGTCAATTAGCGGCTGTTGAGATAGTATAGGTATATAAATAAGAATAAAATAGTGTGATGAGTAGATAAATAAATGAATTAATGGGTATTTACAGTAGTAATGTGCAAATAAGCATTTTCAAATACAGGGGTGGTGTGGGTGGGAGCAGGAGACAAGTGCAGACAGTGGTGCAGGGCATAGACGTAACACAACACGACAGTGCAAACATTACAGGGCTTACAGTCATTGAGACTGTAGTGGTAGTACAGCAGTGGGTGGGTGGTCAGTCCATGTGCTGTCTGGAATTCAGTAATCTAACAGTCTGTGGGAAAAATTTATTTCTGAGCCTGGTAGTGCTGGCTCGCAGGCTGCGATACCGTCTTTCAGAAGGCAGGGGTGTAAAAAGACTGTGAAAAGTGTGAGAGGGGTCTTTGATGATGGTGCATACTCTCCTGACACACCGCTTGTTGTAAGTGCACTGTATGGTAGGCAGTAAAGTCCTGGTGATGGATTGGGCTGTTTTCAACACATGCTGCATAGCTCCCCTGTCAGAGACAGTGCAGTTCCCATACCAGATGGTGAAGCACCATGTCAGAATGCTCTCGATGGCGCACCTACAGGAGCTTGTGAGGATGGGGGGGTGGTAGTCCGGCTGTTTTCAATCTCCTCAAAAAGTGGAGACACTGCTGTGCCTTTTTAACTAAGTATGATGGGTCCAAGAGAGGTTTTTGGTGATGTGCACTCCCAGAAACCTGAAGCTGTGCACTAACTCCACCGCTGAACCATCGATACACAGGGGAGTGTGGACAGCATGAGTCCTTCTGAGGTCAACAATCATCTCCTTGGTCTTGTCGACATCTTGTGACAGCAGCATACTTGATTATATGATTACTGCTGTATTTGGCAACACAGTTGTGGGTCAGCAGGGTACACAGCAGTGGGCTGAGCACACAGCCTTGCGGTGCACCAGTGTTCAGAACTATGGTGTGGGAAATGTTACCATGGATCCTGACAGCCTGGGGCCTGTTGGTCAGGAAGTCCAGGATCCAGTTGCACAGTGGAGTGTTCAGACAAAGTGAGGACAGCTTGTGTACCAGTTGTTGGGGTATGATGTTGATTGAATGCTGAACTAAAGTCTATGAACAGCATTCTGACATAACAGCCTTTTCCCTCCAGATGGGTCAGGGCCAGATGTACTGCAGCGGCAATGGCATCTTTGGTGGATCTATTGTGGCAATAGGCATACTGGTCTAGTGTGGGTGAGATAGAGGTCTTGATGTGTGACATGACTAGTCTCTTGAAGCACTTCATAATGACCGGGTTAGTGCGATGGGGCGATAGTCATTGAGGCTGGATACAGAGATTTCTTGGGAACCAGGGTGATGATGGTGGATTTGAAGAATTTTGGGACAGCAGCCTGAGGAAGGTGTTAAAAATGTTGGTGAAGACCTCTGTTAACTCACTAGCGCACTCCCTTAGCACGCGACTGTGGATGCCGTCTCGACCTGCGACTTTCCCTGTGTTAACTCTTTCCAGAGTCCTCCTTACGTCAGCTAGGGAGACAGACAGCACCTGGTCGCCTGGGTGAGGTGCTGCTTTCATGGCTGAGGTTGTGTTGAATGCCTCGAACCGGATGTAGAATTCGTTCAACGTATTGGCTAGGGACACATTCCCATCATCAACACTGTTGTTTCTTCTCTTGTAGTCAGTGATGGTCTGTATGCCCTGCCACATCCGCCTCGGGTTCTTGTCCATAAAATGCTTCTGAATCCTCAGGGCATAGGGTAATTTGGCTTTCCTGATGACACTGTTTAAATTTGGCCCTAGCTGCTTTGAGTGCTGATCTCTCACCAGATTTAAATGCAGCATTTCGAGCCCACAGCAGCGAACCAGGGCTTCAACACGGGCTTCTGGTTAGTTTGAATAGTGACAGACTTAGTGATCACAACATCATCTGCACACTTGCTGATGTAGCCAATGATAGATGATGTGTACTCCTCTAAGTTCAAACAGTCCCTGTATGATGCAGCAGCTTTAAACATGTTCCAGTCAGTGTGATCAAAACAATCCTGCAGAGCTGAGGTCACTTCTTCCGGCCACACATTTATTTGTTCGGCGACTGTTTTAGGTCTTTTCAGGAGCGGCTTGTATGCAGGGATCAGCAGCAGGGAGATGTGGTCAGTCTGACCCAGATGGAGGGGGGGGAAATCCTTGTACGCATCGTGGATGTTCGTGTAAACAAGGTCCCTGATTGGACAATGAACATGCTGAGAGAATTTCAGGAGAAGTGTCCTGAGGTTTGCCTGGTTGAAATCGCCAGCGACAATGAAAAGACTGTCCGGGTGTGTGTTTTGTTGCAGGCTAATAGTGCTGTACAGTTTGTCGAGTGCATCTCTAATGTTAACACTCGGGGGAATATACATAGTGAAAATGATAACAACATTAAACTCCCTCGGCAGGTAGTGAGGTCGGCATTTAATTGTTAAAAATTTATCCGCCGCCGAACAATGACTAGAAATGGCAAAAACACCAACCTATGTTAATGTAGACGCACAAACCACCTCCTCTGGCCTTCCCAGTTGAAACATTTCTGTCCACCCAGAAGGTTAAACAGTCCGTCCATCTCAATAGCCGAGTCGTGGATGTTTTCGTGGAGCCACGTTTGTCACGATTGTAGTCCCTCCCCCTTAAGGGTGCTCCGGCTCTTTCACTTTGGACCTGATTTATTGCACCTGCCCCTTGTTCCAGCCTCCTTTCAGCACCCCTTAAAAGCCAGACGCTGACGTTTATCCGGGCTCTGCATTGGTTTCCATGTTTTCTTCACTTTTCCGTGGATCGTGTCATCCGCATAGGGTCTGGAAAGAACGCTTTTGCTACAGAATGCAGAGCCTAAACCTGGACCCTGGCAGCCCGGACTCCATCTGGTTTTGTTTTTTCCTTTTTTTTCCCAGGGCTTCGAAGCTGACCTGAAAAGGAGGGGCATACTATCACGATTGTAGTCCCTCCCCCTTAAGGGAGCACCAGCTCTTTCCCTTCAGACCTGATTTTGTGCACCTGCCCCTTGTTCCAACCTCCTTCCAGCCCCCCTTAAAAGCCAGGCGCTTACGTTAATCCGGGCACTGCATTGGTTTCCGCATCATGTGAGCCCAGAACCTGGATGCACCAGGCTCCGTTATGCTTTTACTTCCCGTTCCTGTTCCCGTTTCCCCTGCCGGTCCCGACCCGGCTTTGGTTTTTAATCGTCATTCCTGGATGGATCGCCTGGCTTTGGACTTTTGATCTGTCTTTGGATTACGCTTTTGACTCATCCCCAGATTGTTTGCCTTGCCACACCTTCCCCGACCACCAGCACTCCATGGACATGCCCCCCTGTTTTCTTTCCCGTATCCTGCATGACTTTTTTCCCCGTGTTTTCTTCACTTTTCCCTGGATCGTGTCGTCCACATAGGGTCCGGAAAGAACGCTTTTGTTACAACGTTTCCATAAGAATGAAAACACTACAGTCCCTCATTTGTCGCTGAGTAGTGTATCTTTGCCTGAGTAAGTCCATTTTATTGTCCAGTGAACGAACATTGGCCAGGAAAACAAACAGAATCGCTGGTCTGGAGGGATTAGTCTTTAGCCTGGCTAGCACCCCCACTCGCTTGCTGCACTTCCGCCCCCTCTCGCACCGCTTGCGGTGCCTTTTCAGTTGGGAACACCACCCAGGAAATGCCCTGGTTTTGGAGTGCATGAGTAGTAGTGCAGCCGGCGTATTGAGGTAGAGATTTTCACTTCTTGAGCATATATCCAGAAGGACTTCATGGCTGTAGATCATGTTTGTAAACACTTACAGTGTACGGTGCTCATCATTAGGGTAAAGATGTCGCGAGGCCGGCCTAGCACCAGAAAACCCTACCTCCGTCTCCTGAGGGCATAGGCCTCATCCCTGACATCTCCCGCTTCCTGAGCCCGGGGTCTGGAGGATCTCGCCCCGTCACCCTTGGACCTCCATGTTTTGTCTGTCCGTGTGTTCCCCCCTCCTGGGGATTTTAACTTTGTCGCGTCCCAGGATGGATTCCTCGTTGATGGACTCTCGGACTGTGCTCTGACCTGCCCTTGGACCCGTTTGGATTTGGATGCCGTTCTGTCTTCCCCGTTAACTGTCTCACAGATTGTCACTATTATTTTGTTCACTATTAAACCCCTGTGTGTTCCCTTTTACCACGCCTCCTGTTTTCTCCAGCTCTTACCACATCACATAGGGTCTATTACAAGACCTGACACAGATCTCAGTCCATGATCGTGACACAATTAGTGCACTGTTGTTGGTCCCGGAGAGGCCTCTGCATGCTAGTTCGCCGCCATCTTGGACAAAGCTTCTTCAAAGCTAGAAGTAGTAACTGAGGTGTTTCCTGAGCTATAGGGAATCAAATTGATCAAAATAAGTGGTCTGGTTTACCTTAGTTTCTTATGTTCTTGGTAAATCATTAAGATTCATCAACAGTCTGGCAAAACAGAATAAAAAGACAGGTAGACAGAGACAAAAGGAGAGAAAGATGGACGAAACGGCAGAGAAGGAGAACAGAAGACAGACAGAAAGACACAAGAAGAGAGAGAAAACAGTTCTTGGTGAGAGGACCATGTTTGGATCAACCTGACGCAGTAGATTCTAGTTAAGTATTTGAAACTAGTTAAGAGAACTTGCCATTCTGTTGTTTTAGGAAACGGTGATTTCATATAAAAGAATCCCTAGGTTAAAAGCAGTCTCTCCTGGTTAGGCGATTCACTTTTAGAATAAGGAGAAAGTCCCATTCACTTTGGAGCCTCTGGATTCATAGGAAGAGAGATTTTACTCTAGATTGGATTCAGTTTTATTCAGAAGGCAGGTTTTTATCTATTGTTGCTATGTAGAACTTATTATATAGGATTTAAATACTTAGGTAGCAGTCTGGGTGGGATGAATGTAGGCCTCTGTGATGCCTTGTTTGTAAATAGACTAACTTGAATGTTTTATGTTGCATGTTGTGTTGTTAAAGTGTGTGCTATTGTTATTGTTATTATTGTTATGGTTATTAGAAACATTATTGGAACTATTGAGGTGTCTCAAGAATCCAGAGGCAAAAGTCAAACATTGAGCAATTGTACACATTTGTAGTTCTCAGAGGCTTTAAAGCAAGAAAGGAATTGAATTGATTACTTGGGTCATAGATGCAGTCATCAAAGAAATCATCTGGTTTACCTTGGTTAATTGAGATATGGATAAATGAGTAAGAGTCATCAATACTTTAGAAACAGGATAAAAACAAGCAGAGGAAGGGAGGATAAAAAAGAAGCTAAGAGAAGGACACAAATGAGGAGGACGCAGAAAGAAGGGGAAAGAGGAAGGACACCGGAAGAGACAGAAAAACGAAGAAGAAAGTGTGTGCTAGTCAAAAAGACTAAAATGATGCACATTGCAAAAGGGCAAAGACTTCAAGCATACAGCCAAAGCATCACTTTGTTTGAGTTTGAGTGGATTCAGAACAAGAAAATGAATTTCCTTGAGTGGCTGATCCAAATCCCAGATTTGAATCCCATTAAGATTCTGTGGAAGGACTTGACAATTGCAATTCACCAACGTTCCCCATTCAACCTGACAGAGCTGGAGCAAACTTTACCAAAAATTCCTAAATACATCTGATTCTACAAAGCATTGACTCAAGAGGCTGAATGTTTCAGTAAACAAGATATTTATGTTTTTTAATTTTTCATATTTGGTTGTCAAACAATAAAATTGTTAGCCTTTTTATTTTTTGCATAAATTGTGTGAATAAAGGGGGGGGGGAAATCATTTCAATGCATTAAAAATCCTGGTCATAAAGCAACAATATTTGCAATTGTTATTGGAAGTGAATACTTCCTGAAGGCACTCTATGGTTAAGATCATCTAAGTCTTATGTGAAAGATTTTCAGAATGTTCCAGCAAGGAAATGTTAAATGGTAACTTCATGTGTTCTCATGTAAACCTTACCTTGTAAAGATAATGCCAATCTGAGTTGGTGATTTTGTGGTATAATATGCATACTTTAGTAATAATAAATAATGTATAGCTATTACTTTTTTGATTAGATTTTAGATTGTAATTTATTATTATGCAGAATATAAAATTCCCTTTCTCTTGCAATGACCACCTTAAAACAAAAGTTTTAAGTTGGCTGTCATTCTGTTACAAAAAAAACAAGCAAAGGAATACTGAATTTATCATGATAGTTTATATAAAACAATTAAAAAGAAAAAAAGGGTTAACTCTAGTATATTTTTGTGAATTTAAAAAAAATCGTTATTACTACATAACAGATGGAGCTGTTACAGCGTCAGAAACTGCTATTTCTTTACTGCCACTCGCTCCTGCATTTTTCAACTCCATTTTGTGATCTCTACAGCGCCTCATCACAGCCTTGGATCATACTGGGCAAACGACAGAAATGGCGATCATTCTGCTGCAGGAGCAGCTGTTGTAGCAGAGATTTCTCTTTGCAGCCAACATTGAAGGCTGAAGGATTTTTAAAGAAACAGGATATTTTCTTGAAATTCGATTTAGTATATTGGTAAGTTACTGGATTTCTCGCTTCACACATTGGATAATCTTTGACAGGAACTAATACATGGTCTAAATTCTACAGCGAAATGTTAGAATATTTACTTTTTATGTTATGTGCATTGTCAATGCTTTCAAATAACGTTTTGATTAAAAGGCATCGGTAAAGTGTGTAGTGTCTGCAAATATACAGTCTGTGTATATAGGAAGTATGCTACAAATTGATTCTGGATTAGATGCCAGTATAGTGCAATCTCTTTTTAACGGGCGATTGTGCTGGGTGATTACAAAAATACGGTATCGGAGCTAAATGATCCCAGTTAATCCCACGGCGACGAGTAGAATTCTACAGCGTCGACCAATCAGAGCACAGCTTCTTGGTCATTTTGTGCCAGCAAAAATAAAGCGAATTTGCGTTTATTTTTCCAAATACACAGTGTCATTTCACAGCTAATCAGAAGTGCTTATATATTTTTTGTCATGCATGTATCCATCAATAAAATTAATCAAATGAATTAATATTATCACTTCCTTTTTGTTTAGGTGTTGTACAAATATTTTAATGTATATAATTCACAATTATGCATTTCTTTATGTCTGCTGCTTTAATATTATTAATAACTAGAATTATTGATTGATGATTATTTACAGTAAAATATGGATGTGCATATGTATACTACAACACAAATGTACCTCTTTAAATGAAAAAAAAAGTTTTAACTCGGCATTATATCTTCACCTTTTATCACCATATGTAGAATAATGTTTTTTGTAACTGAATCAGAAAGAAAAGTTGAAAGAGAAATGACCAAAATTGTCACTGTATTCTACGGCAAGAAAAAACACGACAAGAAAGAGTTAATCACTATGCCTGACTCTGGGTCTATGTAGAGGTCTACTGGCTCTGTGCGCTTTCGGCCAATCAAGTATGAGATCTATGACATCACGTTGTCTCTGAGGTTTGATGTATTCGAAAGAAGGCACCAGCAAAACAAAAGACGAGGAGTATCTGTGGGGAATGTATCAAGGGGGAGGTATCTTTCGCAAGATATTTTCACATTTCTGTGACATGTAAGTGATTACAGCCTTAGGGGGTGCATGTGATGTTTTCTATTAACGTTTTATCGCGAAAAGGCTTTTTTTCGGGTTGCAGATATGCACTGGATGCTCTTTTTATGTTTTTTTTTCCGCTCTCATGTTATCAGGTTTTCTTTTTAGGTTGAACAGTGTCAGACTGGTTTGAAAAGAATGATGATTCATAAACCCATGTATTACGCGATTGTTTAAAAAATCCGTTAATATTTAGTTAGCTTTTCTAACAAAAATAATATTAAACACAAATTTCACATTAATTAGACGAAGTATCCCTTCATGTTTGAGAACGTTTATGTGATAAAAGTTTAAAGCTGTAACAGTTCTTTTACCTTTGAAGGTAAATAATGCACCAGTGCTAAGCCATCGTGTAGAGTCTGCAGTAAGGGTTGTTTCTTGTACAGAAACCACACTGCTCAAAATCTCGACAGCAAATTAAAAGTTAATAATAGTTACAGTTTTGATTAATGTCAGTGGAATGCATGGTCTGCAAAACTCATGCGCGGTTGTTGCAAGAACCAGCAAAATAAAAAAAAAGATGTAAAAATGAGCTGAAAGCTTGTAGTCTTTGTAACATTGTTCCTGTTTTTTTTCCGGTGTGTTGAGAAAATGATGAACTGCACGCATAATCTCAGTGGATGTACCTGAAAATCGTATTTGCAACAGTCTGTGATAACGCCAATAGTTGGGCATATCAAAATATAATATAATATGTTCGTATGCATTTGTTCAAAAATGCTCTAGAAAGGAGAATGAATATTTTGGAAACAAACATCTTCACTCATATGACCTGAGGGTAATAAAATTATATCTGTGAATGACTTGTAAACGAGAAGAAAAATGTGATATACCATTAGTATAAGAATAAAATAATGTTTAAAATAATAAAGTTCTAAGATATAGGCTGTATATCATAGTAATGCAAGTTTTTGAACTTCAACAAAAATAATAAAGCATAATTTAATAACTGAAGAAAATGAAAATATATTAAAGTTCCTAAGAACTTTATTATATGTAACACTTTTTATGAAAATACATTTTTTTATTTCTGAAATTCCAGAGCTCTTTTGAATTATATTAAAAATATACTGTATGAAACATAACAGGCCTGCAAATTCTCAAGTATGCTTGGATTTCATATAATGCGAGATGGATAACTGAAGGCGTTATTTAGAAATTTTAATATGTCTTCCATTCCAGGTAGAAAGTTCAAGAAGTGTTAACAGTAATTATTAACAATTTTAATAACCCCGGTTTGATATTTATTTTCAATGATAATAGTCTGAGGCAAAAACGTACATTCTTGCAGTATAATAATTAAAAGGGAAATAAAATAATAGCCACAAGGAGCTTTTTGTGCCTGACTTTGCTTTTGTCCCCAAATTTATGGAATATGTAAGGTCCTTTGTTTTTATTTTACTGAATTGATATTCAAAGAATCAACAATAACAGGTGAAAATCACATATTAAAACACTGCATTTTCTGATAGATGTAGAACTTAATTTCAGGAGGACAGCAAAACATAAAAGACTTTAAAATATTTTATGGTAAATGGAATTTATAACGAAAGTCCGGGAGGGATGACAACAACCAAGCTCAATCGTACTCAGCTGTCAGTAATTAGCAATCGCTCCCGTCATCCTTCCTCTACCAAGCGCTATAAATACCTACGTGATCCCCACCTCTCCCTCGTGTACGTCTTTTGCATCCCACCTC
Source organism: Atractosteus spatula (assembly GCF_055471065.1). Classification (NCBI taxonomy): domain Eukaryota; kingdom Metazoa; phylum Chordata; class Actinopteri; order Semionotiformes; family Lepisosteidae; genus Atractosteus; species Atractosteus spatula. The sequence continues at coordinate 36,083,448 of NC_142706.1, read as the reverse complement.
GACCCCATCTTCACCTCTGGAGCTACCCCTTGGTTACCCTGTGTGGGGGTCCTGGCCTCCTTGTCCTATGGCCAGGAGGTTGGCCTTCAGCCAAGCGGGTTAAGCTAATATCCACCCCATAATACTTTCATTATGCTTTAGTCTTGGGTGTTGTGGCTCCTAGTGAATTTACTGTTGGACTTTAGTGTGACTTCCAAATCTTCTGTGTTAGCAATAATCCAGCAATAATGTTTTTAAGCAGATTTGTTCAGGGCTATGGCAAAGCAGCTCTCTATATTAGCTGAGGTTGGCAGAGCACACAATGCGAAAAGTTACACAATGCAAAAATGTCCAAATTATGATGATGGCTCTTCTGGAATTGGAAGAACTCTCACAGCACAAATCTCTCTAGAATCTTCTCTTCCTGTCTTTTCGTTCCTGTTTCCTCTCTCTTTACTGTGTGTTCTGTCTATCCTTCTCTAAGGCATAGTATGTTCCCCCCCTATAAAGGTTGAATAAATGACCCCACTAAAAATGGTCTGGTCACTCTGGCATATTGTTACTGTAAGAGGGCTAAAAATGATTTTTCGGAGAATTAAATTACAGACACAGCCACACAGTACACGCATTAACTTTCATTGCTGCGTTAGATGTACTACATTACAACAAGGCAATATTCACTATGTGGTTCACTGGCCAAAGACGATGGATAGGTGGCTAATGAAAAGATTGCTTCATTTATTCTGTTTCTCTACTCTTACTCTTTAAATCCACTTAATATGGAATTATATAACTAAAGGGAAATTTCGGCAAATAAAAATAACACAAGTATGTTGTCTCTGAACATCATAAAATATAGTACACACTAGTATTTACTGTGGTTATTTTGTAAAGGTTTTGACATGCTTGTTCTAAGTAAAGTTTATATACTTTATAAAAAGTTTTAATATTTAAAATATTTATTTTATTAGTTGCTGTAATTGTTATACTTGTAAAAAAGTTGTAGTACCTTTTAAAATTCACTTGATAGGGAATATTAATATGAAATCATGTAAATAAAGAAATATTGGTAGCTGAAAATATATATTTCTTTCTGAGCATCATTAACAATATTAATTTATTTTTATAGCTGATAGCAGTACCACATTCCACTTAACATCTGCATCAATTTCTTTGACTCGTTCACTTGTGGTCAAAGCCAAATAAAACTATGTAATGTACTATGGTAGGTTATGCATTATCAACCAAACAAGACTGCCTATTCCAATTAACAAACACAGCGGGATGTAACACCTCCACCCTTAATAACAAACATAATGTTATTAAAGCATAAAGCAAAGTGGGCATGACTTCAGAAACATTGCTTCTTAAAAATAAGCAGGCGTTTTAATGAGGAAGTGAAGTTTTTGATAAATAACAAATCACCCTCAACAAAATACAAGCAGTTCTGTTAAGACTCTATTAATGTTCCAAATTTCATGTTGAATCTTGAGCTAACTTGACCGCGGTACACATACAAGCGTTCTGAAGTCTCTCAGATACTACACCAATACTGTCATGACAGCATCCTTTGGCTAGTGGTTGCCCTGGTAAACCGTCACATTCTCACAGTTTTCTGGGGTTTTGCAGCTCTGACCTGAACATATTTTTGCCATCAGTGTTAATCAGCTCATTATTCAATTCCCGCTTTTCTATATGAAGCCGAGATGCCGCTTTGACGGCACTTCATCATTTTTCCACAAGCACCCTTGCACCACCACTTCTGTCTCTCCTCACATTTTTATTTGCTAGACAGTCTTGTCTGCACTTGTTGCAGCCCCATGACCGCCCAAAAGCCTTTTTTTTTACAAAACTCGTTATTTGGTTTCCACTTACCTGAGCCTCCCATTTATTTTTCTCTGATCGACGGGCCGCCTGGCAGTTTTTACCCTGAAGCTTGAAGCTTTCCTTTTGTTTTTTCATGGAGCTTTTTACTTGGTTTCTCTGTACCCAAGCCCCCCTTTTAATTTTTATGTTTTTTCAGGGCACTCATTTTCGTTTTCTCCTTACCCGAGCCTCCCTTTTATTTTTCTCTGATCGATGGGCCGCCTGGCAGTTTTTACCCTGAAGCTTGCACTTTACTCTGCACATATTTCTCTACTTCAGGATACTCACTACTCAGTTTCTCCGTATACCCAAGCCTCCCTTAATGTATCTTTTGGCAGGATGCTTGCTATCCGGGAGTTCTCTGTACCCGAGCGTGCTCTATTTTTCCTGCCATTGTTCTACACAGTAGATTTAACTCCAGCGTTACCCGGCACACACAGCCCGTCTTTGCTCAGCGTAGCAGCCTTGGTCGGTTCATGTCTTCTAGTCGTCCAGCTCCTTTCTCAGGAAGTTCGCAATTCAGTTCCTCCCGTACAAGAGACTCCCTGTTTTCTAAAAGGCAGATTTTGTGCTGCAGCAGTCGTCTCTCTGCACTCCAGTCTCCTGCTCCAGTGTATCAGTGTGATGGATTGGTGGCTGAAAGAAGGGACATTAAAAAAAATTAAAAATCCACACCAAGAAATTATGAAGCAATATCTGGGACTTCCAACTCATCAGAGAATATGGACTTAGGCCTACCATCTTCTGCAAAAGAATCCAACCCAGAAAATTATGAAGCAACACCTGGGACTTAAAACTCATTATTTAATATGGATTTACCATCCTCTGTGACACCTGAGTTTTTAAGCTTTGAGAATGTGGAAATGGAGAAACAGACACTAAGACAAACTGAAAGGCCATCCTGCTTCAAATAAACCTGGAACTGTGAAAAGGCAGAAATATGATGACAGTTATTTATCCCTTGGATTTGTTGACCCAGGTAATAGTTCCCCTCAATGTGTCCTATGTGCGAAAGTCTTCCCAAACAGCTCATTTTGAAAGTATGCATCCAGATTGTCAAAGCAAAAGCACTGATTTTTTCATTCAGAAGCAACATTAAAAACAAAAACATTCATGGTTCAGGCATCACAGACTGAGAGAAAAAGCCACTGAGGCATCTTACATTATTAGTTATCATATCGCATGTGCAGGAGAAGCTCACACAATAGCGGAAAAGCTTGTAAAGCCATGTGCTATCGATCTGATCAAATGTATGAAGGACGAAAAGTCTGCTAAGCAGATATCTGCAGTGTCCCTTTCGATTGATACAGGTGCTCGCCGTATAAAGGACTTGGCATTAGACGTGAGGACTGAACTAATATCCCGCCTAAAGCGTTCTAACTTTGCTCTACAAATGGATGAGTCCACAGATGTTGCAGGACTAGCAGTGTTGCTTGTGTTCGTGAGGTATCAGCATCAGCAGTCACTGGAAGAGGACCTTCTTTTGTGTTAACCATTACCGACTAATACGACTAGAGTTTAATACGTTGAATAATTTTTTCGAGAAAAACAAAATAGCGTTTGAAAACTGCATTGATGTTTGCAAAGGCAATGGTGGGAAAAACATCTGAAGCCATAGCTAGAATCAAAACCATTGCAAAAAACTGCAGCAGGAGCCATTGCATTCTTCATAGGCATGCATTTGCTATGAAGAAAATGCCACTTGCTCCTTCAAATGTCCTCGAAGAAGCCGTAAAAATTATAAACTTCATGAAATCTCGACCACTGAATATGAGACTGTTCAAAATCCTTTGGTCCTACAACTATTGTCTTACAACTATTATTATTAATCACCGAATTATTGCACTTGACAGGGCTTCTTTCATTCACACTTTCTTGAACGTCTATGACAAGCAGAGATAGTGATGTCTCTGGTGCAATCTTTTGCAGTTGAAATGTCACTGTTTAAGCAAATAATGCACAAACAGTGGCTTGTTACATTATTAATTTGAGTGTCTCCTCTTGCCAGAAAGCTCTAAATTGCATTTTGAGTGTGGTTTTTGACTTTTTCTAAATTGCAACCCATAAATAAAGCTGATACAGTTTAGACTTACTGTATTTTAAACTGTATTACAGCAGCACATTGGACAATGCAATGTAAATTGCAAAAATGCACTTGGAATCTGTCCAAGCCCTACTACGAAAATTATTTAAACTGCGACACTTATCATTCATCTTTAAATAAACTTTATTTTATGTAGCGTTTTAAGAAAATAGGTAATTAGATTGCTCATAAACCTAATTGCTTTTTCTACATAAACACAGCGTGATTGCTCTCTGAAAATGCTTTTTCTTTATATTTAGGCTCAGATTTCAACTATAGATCGTATTATTATAAACTTTCTTGGAAAAATGTCTTTTATGTAAACCATGTTTGCTATTAATTCATTTAGGGCTAGAATATGTTCATTGTCTTCCAATCGAGTCGAGTTGACATTGGAAGCTTGCCACGCCCGGACTGTTACACCAACGCATTAGCATGTTAAAGCGATTTCATTGAGGAGCCTAGCTTTCTTAACTAGTAAGTACTGTACTTCCTACTTTGAAAATACCTGTGAAACCGGTTTAATTCGTCACAGCCAGCACTCCCGCAGAGAGGGGGTTGTACTCGTTAATGTCTTAGCACAAAGCAGAAACTTCTTGTATTTTCCGATGACATACAAGTGGAAAGATTACAGATTTTAATCGTCTTTTTTCTGAACCAGGGAAAATCTGATCATGTTTCTCTATAACAATAATAAAAAACTTTATTTTACATTATTTTACATATCCCGCTTACACATCGCACGACTTTAATAAATCTATTCTTTATTAATACTAAATAAATAATACTAAAAATACTACAGCAAAGAGGTCACTTGATTTTTGGAATAATTCCAAATAGCACAATGATCCACTGGCATCCCTGAAGTCTGTTTAGTCCATAATCTTCCAAATACAATCACTAAGCAATTATAACAATTATACCATCCTATTTCTTTGTGATGTCCTGTAAAAACTAAACCTATTTTTATGAGGCTTTTACTCAAAAGATTTCCAAACACACAAAGCATTTGTGAAGTACTATAGTATTTCTAAAGGTTACTGGTACAACATCAATCATTAAAGCTTAACAATAAAGTTTAGATTGCTGACTATGGACTAACTACATTAACTAACTGCAATGCAACAGTATACATTTTACAAGTAAGAATATCTGGTTGAATTCTTGCATTTGTAGACAATTTAATGCGAGAGATTTTAAGTTTTAACAGAAGAAAACTACGAATATGAAAACAGCCATAACAACAAAAATTACTGTGCAAATATCAAAAGGCTACTTCAGTAATGAAATAATAATCACAGTAGAAACCAGACACTGTTTACACCATATTGTTAAGAAAGACTCAAGACAGAAATGTTCATGTACAGCTGGAAAAAACAACTTCTAAAACAACAGTGAATGCTGCAACATTATGCCCATGCTTTTCCACACTTGTAAGGATAACCTTAAAACTTAGGCTGTTGAGTCCAATCAATTAAAGCTGGAGTTCTGTAGGTTGTACAGGCTTAAAAGGTAGATCGGTAGTTTATCTGCAATATAGTCCAGTACTTCAGGTGTTTCTTGTTTTAATTTTCCTGCTTATTAATGCTTACTTTCCTACATTTCCAATGCGGTTCACTATCATTATACACAAAAGCCAAACCATAAACTTTGAAGCTAGCAGACTTCAAGAAAACACCTGTTGGTGTTAAATGTGAGGTTTTATTATAATCTAAGGTATGAAAACAAACTAGCTACATTTTTAACACACTTTATAATACACCACTTTTTTGTTGTATCCCAAGTGATTTGAAGCATTTCTGTTTTAATTGAACTTCTAGAGTTATTTCTCCAATGTTTAGGAGGATATCGCCATAATAAGGGCATGCTTGTCATATGCTAAAAGAATAGCTTATAACAGGAAATGCAAAGTCTGTTTTTTTTAAAAAGCTCCTTTAAAGCCTGTGCCCCAGAAGGTCCATTTATGTTGAGCTGTGAAAGTGCTTTACAGTAAAAACCTTGTGTAAATGGTTAAAAGCAATGATCCAGGGACCAAAGGTGATTCAGAACCAATATTTGTGTGCTCGGTGCAGTCAGATGTTGAAATTTGTTCCCCGTTTTTGAAAAAGTCCCACTGTATGCTGTTCCTTTTATTTACAATAAGAATCTAGGAACCTCTAGGAGCCATCAACTGCAAAGTGACATGACTGAGAGCCTCTTGAGTCCTGCAGATACAGGGTACCTCATAATTTTAATGAAATCAAATGTGTACTGTACGTGTAAAACTGAAGCTGACCTAACAACCATCCCCTTTTCTGCAGAGTGTGTTTAATTGTACTGTTTCAGCACATCAGTTTTTTTTCCCCCACCAACTTTCCAGAGGAGCTATAAATATTTTAAATAAATACACACAGTATTGCTCATAAGGTCTGCTATTTGAGGTTATTTTTTTTTGAGTTATTTAGATGCATACATCTTATTTTATCTCAGCTTTTCAGCTGAGATACACCGATCATACATAAACAATGCAGTAAAAAAATGTCTCATCAAGTATTTAATCATTAGGTATAACAGTTTCCCTTTAGGCCTCTGAAAACACCACCTTCTACCTTGTGAATACCAGTACCTCCTAATTGTCTAAAGGCTTTATTTCTTAAGAGCATGACATTAAAAACTGCTCAACTTTACAGCTGCATGTTTGCTTGCAGCATTCCAGTACCTCTCAAGAAGTGAAAACAAATAACCTGCTGCAAAGCTGCTTATTATGCAGAAAAAAATCTCAGTTACATTCCCAGATCATAATCATTAGCTTTCCCAGCTGCAAATAACTACAGGTGCAAAGAGACAATGTTCAGACACTCAAAACAACCTGCTGAAACATGAAACCAAGGAATTGTCTTCAGAGATGTTTATTGTCTGGCATACCTCAGGATAACACAAAACCTTCCATACAGCCAGAACTATATGGTGTACTGAGAAGAGAGCTAATATACAAAAAGAAATCATTTTCAGACCACCATGACAGCAGAACATGAACCCTGTACTGTCCACTTAATACTTGAAGATAACGATTTGTGTGACAAACAAATTAACAAAGTCCCTATTTGTCCTAACAAGGTCCCAAACCTGAATTTAAAAATAAAATATCCTTTGCGGGATGATATTTCCCAAAGGCAGATGACCCCACCTGTTGCTTTAAACGAAAAAGGTTTTGTAGAGTAACAACTTCTTTCAACATCAGGTTTGCCCTCGCTAACAGCAGGCTTTACAGCTATCGTTTGTTTGGTAAATATGGATTTACAAACTGCATTATTAACCAAACCATAAAAAAAAATCTCGACACCGACATTAATCGTTTAAACCTTTATGCAAAAACAACAAAGGAATCATATCTCGCCACTTGGCAGGGTGTTATGATGAAATCGTGTCTTTGTTGTTGGGGCGACTTTTTTGGTAGTTATATGATGATTAATATTACTAAGTAATATTCTTTAGTATAAAAGTTTTTTATTATTGTTATAGAGAAACATGATCAGATTTTCCCTGGTTCAGAAAAAAGACGATTAAAATCTGTAATCTTTCCACTTGTATGTCATCGGAAAATACAAGAAGTTTCTGCTTTGTGCTAAGACATTAACGAGTACAACCCCCCTCTCTGCGGGAGTGCTGGCTGTGACGAATTAAACCGGTTTCACAGGTATTTTCAAAGTAGGAAGTACAGTACTTACTAGTTAAGAAAGCTAGACTCCTCAATGAAATCGCTTTAACATGCTAATGGGTTGGTGTAACAGTCCGGGCGTTGCAAGCTTCCAATGTCAACTCGACTCGATTGGAAGACAATGAACGTATTCTAACCCTAAATGAATTAATAGCAAACATGGTTTACATAAAATACATTTTTCCAAGAAAGTTTATAATAATACGATCTATAGTTGAAATCTGAGCCTAAATATAAAGAAAAGGCATTTTCAGAGAGCAATCACGCTGTGTTTATGTAGAAAAAGCGATTAGGTTTATGAGCAATCTAATTACCTATTTTCTTAAAACGCTATATAAAATAAAGTTTATTTAAAGATGAATGATAAGTGTCGCAGTTTAAATAATTTTCGTAGTAGGGCTTGGACAGATTCCAAGTGCATTTTTGCAATTTACGTTGCATTGTCCAATGTGCTGCTGTAATACAGTTTAAAATACAGTAAGTCTAAACTGTATCAGCTTTATTTATGGGTTGCAATTTAGAAAAAGTCAAAAACCGCACTCAAAATGCAATTTAGAGCTTTCTGGCAAGAGGAGACACCCAAATTAATAATGTAACATGCCACTGTTTGTGCATGAACAAAGTTATACTGCAATTTTCCTTAGATACGCGATTAAAAAAAATAATTTTTTTGAATCCCCGGCGGAACACATTCCATAAGAATCAGCGCTTTTATATATCGCCTTTAAACACATATATTTAAACACGCGTTTACGATTTAAATCAAAACGCGATTCAAATCAATATAAATGTTTATTTTGTAACGCATAGGTGACTATTCATTGTTATTAAAAAGACTTAAATTCGATCATGTTGTGATATTTAGAAATATAAATTTGTTTGGTGCGAGTGAGGTTTTATTTAATCTCTGACCAAGGGAAACGTTTCATTTTTTCAAAGAAATGTTTGTTAAAAAAAGAAGTCATAGTTCCAGTGGGATTCGATCACAGACCATGTGACATGGGAGTCAGGAACCTAACCCACAGCGCCACCGGCCAGTCACATGTAGAGTGCTGAAAAAGCACTACAGAAACATTATACACAGAAGCATAAATTACCTTACACTTAATTTAAACACAAGCTGTCTTTAGCCCTCTAAGCTGGTTCATACAGAAATGTAGAGAACCAGGCTCAGAACAAACAGCTTCATTAGCGAATACATATGCAGGACAACTGGAGAAGACGTTTTACAGTGGATGGATTTTTAGAAACATCCCATCAGTGACATCACTGAAGTCAACTCCTAGGTAACTGTCGTGTGGATAGTTTCACAAGAATCAGACAAAGGTTTAAGCATCGCTTGTTCTAGATAAAACTGCAAAAAAAAAAACAACAACCCATAATGTACTTCTTTTCGGCTCTGTTTGCCCAAATCATATATTCACAACGTGAAATTAGAAAATAATATTACGTAACCAAAATCCGCAATATGAAAACAAAACCTGTGAAATTGTTGACAGATGATGTACTCGTAACATTTTTACAAGACGAACTACAACATTTAAAAAATGACTTGTATGTACTTGATATCTCTAATCAATCCATGGCGATATAGTTAAAGCAGAGTCCCCGCACTGCATTAAAACAAAACGAAAACTAAAACGCCCTGGGCATACCGTTTCGCGCTTCTTATCAGTTGCTCAAAAGTAATTTGACCATATGAAATGCATAATATAAACCTAGAAACATATACGTGAGCAGTATTTACATAGTATCGGTGTCAAGACATACCTCTCAAATACTGTAAATCAAGTTAAAAATATCTCAAGACCGATTCTGGTCATAATGAAACCATGTTAAGAAACATCTTATGCAGCATTTCCTAATGTAATAGGTGCTCTTGACTGCAAAGTCCCCACAGGGCCTAATGAGGCTGATTTTGATAACAGAAAGTCAATTCACAGCATCAGTGTGCTAATTAAAAAACAAAATAAAATTCTATCCTACAATTATGAAGGTTGATTACATCAAAAGCAGTTATAAATGTGTGTGCCCTCAATGGGTGGGATCTGGACTTAGGTGTTTAGTTTCTATCATCACATTGTTTCCTGTTATCAAATGTTGTTTTATGCATGGTGTCACACAACCTGCACATGACCCTCTGAGGGTGTTCCCATACAGGGGATGAGACATCATTGTTGCATGTGCTCTGCTGCATTATACCCTTAGGAAGGAGAGAATTCCTCCCCTCCCCCTGTACCCTATGATGACCTTCCTCCTATTTATCTTGGTCAAAGGGGGGCAGAGCTGAGAGAGAGCTGATTCTAGTTAAACAGTGACCAAATTCTTATCCTGCTTGCACTTCTTGTTGGGTAAAACCTTGGAACATTTTTATTTAGAGGATTGCATTACACTGTATTGTGTATTACCACTTGGATGATATTCTTGTATTTTATCTTGACATGCTTCCATATCCTCCCAGTGTGGGTCATCTACTGTTAATGCTTAAATACTGCATTTATTGATCCATAACAAATAAAATTCACAATGGCTTATAGAGGAGCTTAGAGAGGAGTGACTTTGACATTAAAAAATCCAACTAAATTGATTGAGACAATGTAAAGGAACACTGAAACCCACAATGACTTGCAAAAGTATCAATTTTTTCTTAATGGCTTTTTTGATGAACTACAAATAATTTATACAGTTTTTTTAAATGAATAATTTTATTCAAAACTTGAGTGATAAAAAGTGAGTGTTTATTTTGAGTATTATTTTTCAAATTTAATGTAAACCAATTTGTAGGTATGTCTGGATGTCAGTTAAGTGCCCAGTAAAGGTGTGAATGACTAACACACTGTGCATATAATGCATGCATTTCAGTATCATAAGCATACAAATGTGCAACATGTTTGTGTTTTCTGTCTCCTAACGACAGGGTATGTGCACTGAACAACAGTGGATCAAGATTAGAAACCAGATGAGTCACCCTTTGAAATAAATTGATGCCTATTGGAAAGGTAGGAACACAAATGCAAAACTAAGTCATAAGGGCGAATTCAAGATTGAAAATGAATTAATAAATAATGTAATTTGTACCAAATGCAGCTGAAATATAACAAATCAAGTGGGAAAGTGAGATATACCTTAAATATGCTTTTCCCAATGTTTTAATGTGCAGTGGTTTGAAAGAAGACGGTCAAAGTCAGGCAATGTGCCATATAAACAAAAGCATAAATTAAGACAGGAGTGAATTGAAAGATCTGGAATGGCAGAAGATAACTATTAGTAATTTTTTTCAGAGAGCACATTTTAAATTCATTGTACTGAATAGAGGCATAAACATCCATTTGAGAAACATGTTATCACTTCTTTTCAACAATGTAGCAGGTTTTTTTTTAAGTCAGAAAATTAAGTTACCTCAGCTTTTACTACTGCACCTTTTTTGTTATTTAAGATGGAGCTTCTAGATGGCAAAACAATGCAAAACATAGCTGAACCCCACTGTTAATCCATCTTATGACTTCCAAGGTTTTGATTTGTTCCAGCATGCTAGTTCTACTTCCCTTTTAGGTGCAATGGCATTTACATAGCTGTTCAACATTAAAATGTGTGATCACTGTCTGTTTTTATAGTTTTCATATTGATATAGCACTTAAGTGTGCTGTTTTATCACACAATGGTACTGCAATGTATTTCATTTCTTCAATATTTCTGCCCCAATTTGGGCTAGTAACTCTTTATTCTGAGATTGTTAACCAGCAACAGTAGGGCATTGAGAATGTCCAAATTTAAAAAGGTCATTATGATTAGTGGCATAATCTGCACAATAAAAGTCATTACAGGTACAGCTAAAAAATGTTTCAATTTCTTTTCTCATTCAGGCTGGTGTATCAGCAGATGAAAGTTTTGTCCAAAGTTTCAAACATTGCATAAATGGAGGAGCAACTTAAGAAAAGAGCATAAAGGTATAGCCATGGGTTTGGCAAAAACGTACTTTGAAGTATTCTGAGTAATGGAAAATGAATTCAACTTGTGAACAAAATGTGTTATTTTCAAATATGGAAATCCCAGAAGAAAAAATCTCCCAAAAAAACTTTCATGAAGTCCTTGGAACAAAACAAACAAAGCTGGATAAATATCATTGTGACAAATGCCGCTATACATCTAAAGACCACACACAGTTTAAGAAACATGTATTACAGCATGAAGAAATTAAGTTTGCTTGTTCTTACTGCAGTCACATTTCTTACACAAAAGGTGAATCCCAGCGCCATCTTGTAGAGCATACAGGGACATTTCCTTATAAATGCTCATTCTGTGACTATGGTGCAGTTAGGAATGACTATATTGTAAAGCACACTCAAAGAGTTCATGGGACTGTTAAAAGAAAAGGACCACCTAATGATCCAAAGATCATTAGAGATGCACTGCCTATTAAATGGTCAGTTGTGGAATCTAAACGTTTTGCACAGCAAAATATAACTACAAAAAATGCCCTACCTTCCACAGTGAACACCTGTGAAACACCTGTGAATGTAACGGCTAGTAACAAAGGCTTTTTAACAGATGGAGTTCTCAACAAAATGGTCAACAGTGCCCCTACAGAACACACTTCTAAACCAAAACCTAGTGTTCCGCCCAATGTTCAGGTGGAACTCATAGCTCCGCTTAATGACCCTATAGATCCTGATATTCCCTTGATGGTTGCTGCTCCTTCAGATTTAATTATACCCCCTAATTGTCTTGTTGAACTCGTAGAAGTACATAGAGTAAATGGCTCAAAGGAGCTTGAGCTGAAATTTATTTCCCAACATGTTTCAGAAAGTGACGTAAACCACGAAAAAGAGGACCAGGCAAACCGTGTTGGTAGCTACAGTGAAGCAGATGGATCACAACAGTTAGTTACATCAATGTTCCCATGTAATTCCCTTCCAAAGTTTGAAAATACCAAAACATTAACAACGAGCAAAAAGCCTAAAGCAAGATTCACACAAAAGGCTGTTGCAAATACCTTTAAAGACAAGAAAAGCTCTGAATCTGCAGAGATCTTGCCTAATGTTCAGAAAATTCCTAATCAGGGGATTTCTGAAGATCCCGACTCCTTTTTGTCAACAGATCAAAGAAACTTTGAAAATTCAGTAGATATTCCTTGTGCAGCCGAATCTGTGTTAGGAAGAAGTAAAGAACATTTAGATTTTAGGCCTTTTGGTAGGAATAACACTGAGAAAAATGCCGAGACTGAATCTAATGATGAAATATTAGAAAATAAAGAGTGGCCTGTAATTTCATCAGTATTTTCTCTTTGTTGTGGCACTGAAGATTTTCCAGACTGTGTTAGGTGGGGTCAAAATCTGGATGGTGTTTGTGGCAATAGATGCAAAAATTATTTGAAAATCTCTGAGAAGCATGATAAAGTGAAAAAATATAAACCAGATGTACTGGATAAACTTTCTCAGAAGAAAATTAGGAACAATGACAGCAAAGCAGACCATGATGTGAACAACAGTGAATTTACAAAATCCATAACACATAAAGACATTCTTTTAAATGACTTGGCAAGTTTACCGGATTCACAGTTAGAAATCACAGAAAAACCACAAACAATGACCTGCAATGCACAAATTACAAATGGTAAAAATACAAATGAAGGTACTCCTACATATGATTGTGCGGTTTATTCCGCATCCAATTGTGAATGTTCAGAGTCCACTACATGTGGCAAGAAACAAAACCTCCCAGATAATTCTCAACCTGTTCAAGAAATTAAGAGCACTATAAAGGATCCAGATTGTAGAGAAACGTCTAAAAAGTGCATTACATTTGAAGAAAAAGAAGCTGTTGAAACACCTACTCTTACAAACTCCTCAAATTCACCCAAAATGATGATTTCCAATAACAAAAACAGTCAAAGACAAGAGGTATTGCATCATCAAATTGAGTCTGTAGAAGATATACACTCTTCCAGTACTGAAATGGAAGAGAATATAGAGAATCGCTTGTATTCCCCCAGTGTTCCAAAACATAAGTCAAACGCTGAGGGTATTTATGAAGATTTGGATAATGCCATGCCTAGTCATGAAGGCACAGCTCTTAAAACACTTCCAGTGGATGAGACAATTCCTGTGCAACCAGAAATGAACTTGAAGCAGCATGATGATGACCCTCAGGCCAATCCATCAGTGGAGTCACAGTTGTCTACATCTTCAAAGACAGGGGCTTCTTTAAAGGAAATAAACACAAATCCTACTCATAATCAGGATGGTAGCAAAAATCAAATGCAAACACCAAGATGGAGAAAGAGTAGAAAAATGGAAGATTCACCACCAGTGTTTATTCCACAAGGTGCTGTACTAAGAATTTTAAATCCAAATCAGTCTTTACAGTCAAAGGTTGCATTAAATACCAGCCAGGACTATGAAGACTGTCTTGAAACTTTGATTCCTAGACCAGTTCCATTTACCAGTTTGGAAGAAAAAAAGACATGTCCCGAAAGTTTCCTTTGGGATAAAGAACTTTCCAATCTTACAATAAAACGGAAAAGGTCGGAAGCAGAGAATGAAATCTTGGAAGAAAATCAAAAAATACACTCACAACTCAATTCATCACAACTTCCTGAATGGAAATCCCAGAAGCCCAAGAACAAAAAATGCAGAATGGCTTCCAAAGTAAAAATTTGCAAATATTCCACAGTTGAATCCAAAGCAAAAAAAGACAGTCTTTGTCTTACTCCACTAAGAAATGACCAGTTAATTAAGCTTCCTTCTGTCAACCAACCTGTTGTTGTTCTCAATCACCCTGCAGTAGATACTCTTGAAGTGACAAGTGTTATGCGAACTGTGAACAGATATAAAGGCAATGTTCTGAAGGTTGTTCTCTGTGAAAGAACTAAGTTTTCTTTGTATTTGCATAAAAGGATAAAGAAACAGTCTGAACCATTGGAACATACTGGTCCTTTAACAGAAAGACGCATGTTAAAAATGAAATTTAAAAAAATTCACCAGGATAATTACCAAGTTGTGGGATTTGTCCCTGAAGTTTCTCCAGCAAGAATCTTTAAGTGTTGGTTTTGTGCAAGAATGTTTTATAATCAGGAAGAATGGTTATCTCATGGACAGAGACATTTAACTGAGGCTACCAGGGACTGGAATGCAATTCAGAATCCCACTAAAAAATAAATTTGCTTCTGCTTATTTTCAAGTTGCCATTGCAAATTATTATAACAATATTCTTTGTATTGCACAATTTTGAAATAAACAGTCCCAATAGTATTGTAGAATACTGTTAAAGTACATGTTTAAAAGAAAGGTGACATTACAGAGAAATATATTGTTTTGAGATTGATGTGTAATTTAAATGTTTATATTTGTAAATCAACTTTAAAAACATGAGCAAAAATCAAATGTAAATCTTTAAAAAATATGGTATACTACATAAACCTAAAAAGCATTAAATGTGTGATCTCAGGTATAAAGGTAAAATGAGATATGAGAGTGTGGTGACATTCTGCAGCAAGGTAGAATGTTTTTTTCTGAACTTTGATTAGTATTGGATTATTTATTTTCTTATATTCAGAGTTGCCTAATGATATGTAGTACTTAAGTTTTTGTTATGTAGTATTTTACACCTATAAGTAAGCACATACTAATGTGTTAGCTAGGATGTGTTGATCTGTCTCACCAGATTTTTATAACATTCAGATATCCTTTCATGTAAAGGATATCTGAATTGTAGTATTATACAAAACCACATTCTTTGAAAACTAATAAAGTAGATAGATAAATGATAAAATTTATGGGACTGCCATCCATGCATTATGACATTGGTGCTAGAATCCAGCTGTCTTTATACTTTTAAATGTATCCAGTTAAAGAATAATTAATTCAGTTACCCACTTTCCCTGATGTATTCAATCCCCAATGAACAAATTAAGGAAATTCTAGATGGACAGAATGGCACATTTTTGTATGTGAGTAACTCACGTGGAAATTCTAGCCTTACATAACAGACCCCTATTTACTAGGAGTTTAAAAAGGGATGGTTGGCTGAACTTAGGGGAGTTTGATGGAAGACTTCAGCTGTGTGAGAGCACTGCTTAAAAGACACGTATATAAAGTATATAAAGAGAAAGGAAGCTAATGGAAAAGAGATTTATAGGAACATGGGATCAAAAGTCCATTCTAAAAAAGAAGGAAGTATCTACCTTCATTAGAGAAGAATTTGGAAATATTTTAATTCGGGGTCTACTAAGGGGGTTCCTTAAATATAGGACCCTTAGGTTAAAAGAAGAAGACTTAAAGACCAACTTTTTACACTCCTTCAGACCCTTTGGTTACTTTTTCTTAACTGCCTCCTTAAATGTGAACCACAAGTGTTCAATTGTTTTAAGACCCCCGGATGAGATGGCTAGTAGAGAACATTTATTTTGTGGGCCGTTAACCATTTCTTTGTCGGTTTAGATGTATGCTTTGGAATATTGTCATGCTGGAATGTCCAGTCCTTTCCAAACTTGAACTTTATGACAGAAGGAGCCAGGTATTTGACCAGGATATCCAGAATGTCGAAGTTCATGATTTTCCCATTCTTAAAAGGGCTCAAGGACCCATAGTTGCAAACAACCCCTTAAAATTAGACCCCATTATGACCCCTATTGTGATTCAAATTTAGATTTGGCAAATTTGTTGCTTTTATTTATGGTTTCCTTTCAGGTGAGGCTTGCTACCCAACCAGAGTTTCTACATTAGAGACAATAAATGGAAGATGTCTGTTCATGTTGCAGATCTTCAGTACAGGCTTCCTGATGTGTTTGTCTCAGAGCCTTTGGTAGCAAGGTACACTTGCATGCACTTTCTGGAAGTGTTGCCACTATAATAGTAGCCTTAAAATTCTTAATAATGGGTACTATATGTGGTAGCATGGTGGCACAGTGGTTAGACTCTCAGTGCTGGGACCTTGGATTCAATTCCTGGGGTACTATCTGTGTGGAGTTTGAATGTTCTCCTTGTGTTTGCGTGGTTTTCCTTAGGATGTTCTGGTTTCATTCCATAGTCCCAAAACATGCTGATAGGTTAATGGCCTTCTGGGAAAATTGGCCCTTGTGTGAGTGTATGCATGCACTGTTATGGACTGATGTCCCATCCAAGGTGTATCCTGCCTTATGATCATTGCTTGCTGGGATAGGCTCCAGTTGCCGTGTGATTCTGTTTTGGATAAAGCAGTTAAGAAGTGGATGGTTAAGTACAATAATGAATAGTGGTAGATTAATTTATACCCTACTTGTGAAGATCACGTTGTTTGCAGTCTTGAAGACATTTCCAGCATAAACCAAGCATGCTGCTACTGAATGTCTACCATGTGTTTCCAGCTTGGAATAAGAAAACTTCCAAGTTTTAATTTCTGTATCTTTCCAAAAGCTTCCATTGCACTTTCAAAGAGCAGAAATATTATTGTAGACTTGCATTTGTTGAATTTTATTTAAAGCAATACTTGCATCTGATAATAAATGTGACTAATGTTTTCTGGCATTCAGTTATGACAAGGAGACTTTTTACAATACTGTTACAATTACAGTATAACAATTGTAGCATTTATTAAGCAGGACATTATCCAATTCATACCTTATTCTGTCACGTAATGTTTTTGTTCCTATTTTCTCGAGGCTATGAATATATTTGGGGGATACTGTTTGTAATTAAGAGCTCTGGTAGTAATAGTGTAGTTTTTCTGCATAGTGTTATGTGTGTATATATTTATGACGTGCTGTTTCCCATAAAAATTAACTTATAAATGAATACTCTTTAAAAATGTACAGCTAAAAGCAAAATATTATATGATACTCTGTTTATAAGTCAGTGAATTTTTGTATAAAACTAATTTTTTACCACCTGAAAATTACAGCAAAGCTTAAGGCTTTAAAAAGAAAGTTGCTTTTTAGTAATGATTTCTAGTTTATGAAATTAATACTTTCACTTATGCCAGGCATGGCCATTTGTAGTCCTTAAGAGCTACAGAGTTATGATATCTGTATTTGAAATTGTTAAACTATGGAATAGAAGAAAATATCTTAAGTGGGTTAAGTGGTTAATTTAGAAATTTACAAATTAAATCTTCTCTCTAAAATCTACTGGATTGTGGCCCTCTGGGATTGTTGGTCATTCCTGTATTGTACTGTGTAGATGTTCTTGTTTTAAAACATGACATTTTAAAATGTTGAGTGTACTGTATGAAGCCAAGTATAACACTAATATTTCATGTTTGTTGATATGTACTGTTTTTAAAACTATTTCTCTGTAATCTGTTGAGTTACAAAAACATAATTTCTCTATGAATCTGTTACAAATATACTTATTTAGCATATAGGTTTAAGTTTTTTAGAATTTGTGTTGCTTTTTCTAAGGGCAGACAAATGAAAAATTGCTTTTCCTAACTAAGCCTCAATGTATAAATATTTACATTTTGTAATAAAACATAATTTTTCAGAAATACTTCTTATTCTGTTGTTGATATTCTGAAATGTAACAGATGTTTTTCCTTTTTTTTCCTGTGTTATGCATCCAATTTAAGTTTGCCCACCGATGCAAACAGCAAAACTATTTTGACATGTGCTGTTATCTTCATTGTCTTCTTCGCACTGCAAACCCACAGCATAATACAGCTGAACATTAGGAGGAGAAATGGTACAAATCTTGTTTAACTGGACGTGTATAACAGCCACACATCTGTAAGTACAGAAACAAGTGCCTGGATTGTTCAAATAGAATTTATCTGCATCATGTCCTCCATTTTAATTATACATTTGTATTATCGACTTTGGTTATATGTATTGGTCCCTTGTTCACAAGTGTATGTGAGCCAAGGCATTGCTTTCACTATAGTAAGTAATTTTTGAACTGCCCATTAAACAAAACAGCAATACAGGATTTTAAGTGTTTATCTGCCCAGTTATACATCTGCTTTTGGTTACATTTCAGTGTTTTCAGTTTTTGTTCTCCTGCAGGCTTTTTGATTTATGAAGAATCCATCGAGACATTATTTGTAATTCTGTGAATTTCTCTACTCGTGTACCACATATTATATACCACATACCACATTTGGAAGAGCTTTGGTTTGCTTTGTTCTAATATTTAATACTTTGTGATCTAACACGTGAAATTTCAATTTCTTATTTTATTCTTATTTATCATTGTAATTTATTTTGTGACATGAAGAAAATATGTTTTCATGTCACCTGTACCTTTTGTATTTTGATGCCTTAATAAAGCATTCTTTTTAACTCACTGTTTTTGTGGTTAATCTCAAAACAAGATAACATAGATGGAGCCACTCCAGATGCTCAGAGGTGTTTTGCAGTGTACAGCAAAGAACATGGCAAGGTACATCAAAAAGTAGCACCCAACATGTTTTTATTTTTTCAAATAACCTGCTGCAGGACTGCACTACTCTAAAACTGCCAGGTGGCACAGTGAATCCATAAGTGCCTAGTGTCTAACATACACTAGTTTTAAAACACATCCTCTGATGCACCTTGACACATCATCAGTGATGTTACTTGGGGTCACTGGGTGTTTCAGGTCTTTCAACATCAGGCACCCTTATCCAGGCGACCCAGCCAAGGTTGATGAAGCCCTGGCTTGTGTCCAGGTAGCATTGTCACCCACAGATAACTCCTCTTGATACAAAGCCATACGCATCCTCTGCAGCCCATCTCAACAGGATCACCTGGTGCTCTGCACGCCTTCCCAAGGCACTGATTAACCAGGTCTTCATACTTGGCTCTCTTCCTTTCACTGGCCTCCTCCATCCAGTCTTCCCAGAGAACCATTAGTTCTAGCATGACCACCTTCTTAGATGTTTCAGACAGCAATAAAATGTCTGGCCAAAGTTTGGTCGCTACAATGTTGTCATTAAAAATCACTCTCTTTGATTAAGCTATGTTCCTAGGTCAATCTTCTGATGCCAATCACTCTACATTGCCAGGAGATCCACTGACACTTTGGACTGTGGCTGTGGTGCTCACCTGTAAATCTTATTTTAATAATATTTCAATAAAAATTGGACATGTTAACTGTTTATAAAAATAAAATGTATTAACTAAGGAATAGGATGGCACACTTGTTAGTATGCTTTTGTATGTTTTTTTTTTCATAAATACAACAGTAGTACCAAATGTCTCAGTGTCTCTCAAAATTAAATGATGCATGCAAACCTCTGAACTAGAAAGATAACTAAGATATCCATCTATTTCTAATGGTGGCGAAGTGGTTAGCATTGCTACCTTGCAGCATTGGGGTCCTAGGTTCAATTCCTGCCATCCTGTGTGTGTGGAGTTTGCATGTTCTTTCTGGGTTCTGTGGTTTTTCTCCATATGTGTGATATGATTCCCTCTCGCACTCCAAACCATACTGGTAGGTTAATTGGTTTATGGGAAAACTGGCCCTTGTGTGTGTGTTGGTGTCTGTCCTGTGATGGACAGGCGCTACGTCCAGGGTGTATTCTGCCTTGCGTCCGTTACTTGCAGGGATAGGATCCAAATCCTCTGTACTGGATAAAGAGATTAGAAAATGGATGGAAGTAAAGGCACTGTGTGGATGGAACTATACACAGTGTTAGAAACCCACTATGAGATCTCACTGAGGATAAATTATTTTATAGTGCTGGCTTAAGGAAACAGCCTTTCCACCTCTCTAGCACATCAGTATATCAGTATATCATAATATAAACATCTTAAGATGCTGACTCTGTGAATCAGCATCAGCTATGTTTGCCCAGTCCTTCAATGCTAGCAACTACACAAAATCTAAAATACAATCCTCATTTCAATATCTATGTACTGGGGTAATTAAATCCACACTGAACAATCTCTAATATGTTCAAAATTAGACATCCAGAATCCTGATCGGGATGCATTACTCCTGTTTTCAAGTCCTTGCACTGGCTTCCTATCAGGTTTCGAGTTTTGGGTCAACTTCAAAATCCTCAATCCGTCTGACTCTGGTCTTCTAGCTGTCCTCGAGAACATCTACATCCTGTGGGTAACAGGGCCTTCTCTAGCTGCACCCCAGAGCTCTGAATATGTATCCCCAGTGATATCAGAGTCACCTACCCTGAGTGCATTTAAATTTAACCTCAAAACCTCTCTTTTCAGAAGACATAATGTCTGTATCTGCTTCATTTTCTAATTTTGGTAGCACTTCTAACTGCTTGACTTTCTTACAGTATATGTATTTACTTTGTAATCTGTGGTCCTTATAACTGTTTTTACACCTACTGTATTGCTTTGAGATGCAACTTTTAAAGGTGCTATATAAAATAAAGTTTTTTATTATTGATATAGAGAAACATGAACAGATTGTCCCTGGTCCAGAAAAAAAGATCTAAAGTATACTAGTTTGTCACTCTTCTCACACTTTCTTTGCTAAATGGCTTTTCATACTAATCTGATCAATCTAACTGCCTATTTTCTGTGCTTTCTCTATCCTGGTAGATTTATAATTATTCTGAAAATCTTCTTCTTGAAATGATTCATTTCTAAATTCCTGTTTTCACTGTTAACATCTTGCAACAACTCTGCGACAAAATATACACTTAGCTCAACCTGACAGTTCATCCTGCTACCAACATTGAATAAAAAAAACCTTTAGATTTCTATCTTTATTTAGTGGTTTCATTAGTGACGAATGCTAAACTTTCTTGGAAAAATGTTTTTTATGTGTTGCAAAAAACTGACTTGCTTTAACAAACTATATTTACAAATCCTTTCACCTGCTCCATTTCTAAAACTTTTTGCTCATGTGCATTTTTGTATTTTTTACACCTCTAGCACTTTAACATCCTTCATTTTCATTTGCCTTAATTTAAAAAAATCATTTGCCCAGCCTAAGGGGGGTCTGCTCTCATTGACAGCTGACACTCCTCCATACACTTAAGTTAAAAATTAATAACGCAAATGTAAATGTCATTTTTACAATTTGTTAATAATAAAAATGTTAAGTTCTCTAAAGCTTTCTCAGTCAAGTATGATATTTCACCCAGGGAGTTGTATAAGCATGCGCAGGGAGCAAAAGATCAGCTAAACAGGGAAGAAAACGCTTTCAGAGAAAACAGTGTTTCAGCTGTAAAGAATACAGATCACCAATTCAATTTCAGGCTAAACCTGTCCCCACACACCTTGCCCCCACTGCGATTAGAATATACACAAACAAAGCACTGAAAGCTTTACAGCAGATGGTCAGGTGTTACTTAGGGATAGTGCGTAATTCTGGCTTTATGAACTCACACCTGGGATTCGATTAATTAAAAAAAAGTTTTTTGTAAAAAACTGCACCAGGTATTAGATCTTGTTTATATTAAAGTTATATCACTGGGCAGTGGTGGACGGTGTGCTATTTTGTCAGTAACCTGCTAATCTGCTTAACAACTGTAGAAAACATTATTTTATTTCTGTACAGAATGCTTGTTAAGTTTACAAAATTAAACTGTTTCAAATCTTAAATTAAGAAGTAGTGTAGTCTGCAAAGGATGAACTAATAGGTTTATTCCATGCTGAAAAGAGAAGAGAGAAAATGCAACGTTTCGGCTGTGAAGCCTTCTTCAGGTGTGAGGGTCTTCAGCTCAAAATGAAACGCTTGGAGTTTGAAATGTAGGGTGCTCTGAACGAAGAAGCATGTTAAAACGTTTCCGAAATAACCACAAGACTTTGATGATGGCTTAAAATGATGCTTAAAATGTTTATGGAGAAAGTGGAATACTGGTATTTTTTCTTTAAAATACCAATATCACCCATATACATGCTGTAACGTAGGGATTTCTATATAACACAGCCTTCAAACCAAACGCATTTTAAGACCTCTACTTGTGAAAATGTTTACAGTCTCTACATTAACTATATACACATTACTACTGACAGCAGGAAAATTCCTATTCTTTACTCAGCAGCTTATTAAAAACAGCACCCATGATGTTCAAACCGATTTTTTTTACACAGAAGACTGACACAGCTTTGCGTTGTGAATCTCTTTTTCTAATAAAACATTTGTCAGTCTGTCGGTGGGGGGAAGGGGGACAGTCTTTTATTGGAAGGTTCGCCTATTCTACTTTGAAAATGAAGAGGGGGAGGAAAAGTGTAACGAACAGTTCTTTCCGGACCCTATGCGGACGACACAGTCCGACGGAGTGGGGGAACACTAGGGAAACGTCATGCAGGAAAACGGGGCTGAAGACAGGGGGGCGTGTCCAAGGTGCGCTGGTGCACGGGGGAGGTGTGGCCGAGGCGAACAATCCGAGAGAGTAGTCCTTAGGGAATATCCAAAACACAAGGGTAAGTCCAAAACCAGAAGATCCATCAGAAGAAAGAATTAAAACCACGAAGGCCGGGTCGGAACCGGCGGACGGCGGACGGGGAACAGGAACGGGAACGGGAACGGGAACAGAGGGTAAAACCTTAACGGGACCAGGCGCTTCCAGGTCCCGGACTCGCACGATATGGAAATCAGATGCGGAGCCCGGATGAGCGTCAGCGCCTGGCTTTTAAGGTGGGCTGGGAATAGGGAACAGGTGCAGAGAATAAAGTCTTAGTGAAAGGGCTGGAGCACCCTTAAGGAGGGGGGACTAAAGTCGTGACAGTACGCCCCTCCTTTTCAGGGCGGCTCCGAAGCCCTAAGAAAAAAAAAGGGGAGAAAAAAAAAACTGATGGAATCCAGGCTGCCAGGATGCCGTCCGCGGGGTCCAGGTGTTGGCTCTGCATTCTGTAACGAACAGTTCTTTCCGGACCCTATGCGGACGACACAGTCCGACGGAGTGGGGGAACACTAGGGAAACGTCATGCAGGAAAACGGGGCTGAAGACAGGGGGGCGTGTCCAAGGTGCGCTGGTGCACGGGGGAGGTGTGGCCGAGGCGAACAATCCGAGAGAGTAGTCCTTAGGGAATATCCAAAACACAAGGGTAAGTCCAAAACCAGAAGATCCATCAGAAGAAAGAATTAAAACCACGAAGGCCGGGTCGGAACCGGCGGACGGCGGACAGGGAACAGGAACGGGAACGGGAACGGGAACAGAGGGTAAAACCTTAACGGGACCAGGCGCTTCCAGGTCCCGGACTCGCACGATATGGAAATCAGATGCGGAGCCCGGATGAGCGTCAGCGCCTGGCTTTTAAGGTGGGCTGGGAATAGGGAACAGGTGCAGAGAATAAAGTCTTAGTGAAAGGGCTGGAGCACCCTTAAGGAGGGGGGACTAAAGTCGTGACAAAAAGTGCCTCCTCAAAGCATACTGTGGTCAAAACCACAGTATGCTTAAGAGCTATAAAACTGGTTTCTTTACAAACAATTTATCCAGTGGGCAATTTCACAGACGTGCAAGCCTTTGAAAGGCTTTTTGAAAAACTAAAATAGCAAATATTATGGACACTATATTGACATTTTTAGAATTTGATTAATAGGGAATATTATATGGAATTGCGTATCTAAAGAAATTAATAACGATATAATTATATTCATATACTGTAGCTTAAATCCTGCTAAACTAAAAAATAGAAACAAGAAGCATATTATTGGACAATGTTGTGAGGCTTTGATGAAATTTCTCTGTAAACTGAAGAGTTAAAGAGGAGACACTTGTGTATCGCCTCCTTTTAAGCTTTTTTGCAATATATATATATATGTCAATATAGTGTCCATAATATTTGCTATTTTAGTTTTTCAAAGAAATGTTTATTTGTTAAAAGAAAACTCATGGCAATAGCTGGATTTGAACACCCGACCTCAGCCTTATAAGTCAGTCACTTAAGCCATCATGCACACATATCAATAGAAAGTCTTATACTACTGTTTGTGCTACAGTACATGAATATAATTATATCGTTATTAATTTCTATCGATACGCGATTCCATATTATATTCCCTATTAATCAAATTCTAAAAGTATGCTTTTGTTTACTCTGATAACGAGCGTATTCACAGAAAAGGTTAAAAGGATCACTTTTCACAAAGTATATAAACGTTATATGGTCAGAAGGAGCACGTAAAAACATTTCCAAAATAACCACATATAAGACTTTGATGCTTAAAATGTTTAGGGAGAAATGGAATACTGGTGTGTATTTTTTCTTTAAGATACCAATACCAGCCATATACAGTTTACATAATATGTTTATGTTCCTAAATTAATATCATTTATGAGCATGTGAAAGGCATGGTGAATCAGAGATTCTCAAAACTTACTTTGTATGATTGGAAACAAATACGATAAATATATCGGATCAACGAAATGCTGTGGTGTTACTTTTTGTCACTGAAAAAATAAAGCCTTTTCATTTACAAAGACGGTTACAAAGAAAGTGGACCAGGGTAATAATTTGAGTTTACAGTTTGTCCAAGGTCATTCATTATTAATACTATTAGTAATATCTCCGATAAAGACTTTGATGCATAAAATATTTCTGCATAATTAAAATATTTATGATAAAGGTGGTAGGTTGTGTA
Organism: Atractosteus spatula; assembly: GCF_055471065.1. Taxonomy (NCBI): domain Eukaryota; kingdom Metazoa; phylum Chordata; class Actinopteri; order Semionotiformes; family Lepisosteidae; genus Atractosteus; species Atractosteus spatula. Next base: position 36,058,367 of record NC_142706.1, on the reverse strand, counting down.
CTTTTGTCCAACTGAGCAATCTTGCTTTCATAAAATAAACCAACTTTTTTAATGTTTAATGATTAACATGCTGTAATACACAGTTTAAATTTAAAAGTCTAAAGGGTATACAACTTAAATTCTTAATTGAATAAAGATTGTCCCTCAGCAGTGTTTGGGATTCAAAACCAGGTGTTTTCTGGTGACAGCTCAAATGCTGTACAGGTGAGGTTAAGCTTTATTAGCTCCACCTTGTGGTTTTACAAGGTGATTCCGGATACTATTTACATAATCTAATTTGCATGCAGTAAAATGCGGTATGACGCGAAATGACAAATATGAATTTAAGTTGTATACTCTTTAGACTTTTAAATTTAAACTGTGTATTACAGCATTTGTCTTTGTAAATGAAAAGACTTTATTTTTTCATTGACAAAAAGTAACACCACAGCATTTCGTTGATCCGATCACGTATTCGTTTCCAATCATACAAAGTAAGTCTTGAGAATCTTCGATTCACCATGCCTTTCACATGCTCATAAAATATATTAATTTAGAACATAGTAGTTTAAAGAAAAAATACACACCAGTATTCCATTTCTCCCTAAACATTTTATGCATCTGCAGATGGCTGGGCATTTACTGCAAGAGATACAGTAAATAAGGTTGCTGGAGGTACAAGGTGTCATCTGAGTGATCCAGAGTTATCCTGAGGGGCCTTCAATGAGTGTGGTGTTAGATATGTACTTGCAGGTGATATAGTGAGCTCTGTTGCAGGCGAAAGTGCCTGGTACGGATGAATGCTGAGGGTGGTCAAGGGAGCTGTGAACAAGAAGGTTCCGCAGATTAGGTGTTCGGCAATGTGAGATGATAGGGCGGTCAGGAAAGAGGGCCCCAATGGAGGGATCATTCTATAGGATAGGAAAGTTGCCTCAGGTGAGGGCCCTGTCAATAACACGGGTGGGGTATCCTCTGTTGATGAAAAAAGAGTGCATTTTGAGTGCTTTGGTTCTGGAAATCGATGTCATCACTGCAGAGTCGTCGTAGCCAACGACTTGAAATGAGCTGGGTTGAAATGAGCAGTACAGAAGTTAGCTGTGTGAATCTGTGGGTTTGTAATAGACCGAAGTTGACAGTGGGGGATGGTTAATGGATAGGTTTATATCTAGAAACAGAAGAGGATATGTTCACTGTATATTTGAGGGATGGATGGAAGTTGGTGAAATGATGCAGAAAGCGCTCTAGTCATTAGAGCATGTGGCGGCACCAACACAGTCATCAATGTATTGCTTGTAGATGTCCGGGACAAAGCCAGTGTAGGAAGCAAAGAAGTGTTCTTCTACCCAGCCAACAAAAATATTGGCATATCTGGGTCCCATTCTGGGGCCCATGGCGACTCCACTAACTTGTTGGTAAAAAGGGTTATTGAAAGAGAAAGCATTAAGTGGGAGTACCAATTCTGCAAGGCGTACAAGGGTGTGGGTGGGTGGAGCAAGCACTGTGTGTTTGTCCAGCGTGTACTTGAGGGCTGTAAGACCGTCATTGTGGGGAATGACGGTGTAGAGAGATGTCTTCTGTGAAAATGTGTCATTCTGGGCCCTGAAAATGGAAATCATTAATAAGTTGGAGGGCATGGTTGGTGTCCTTGATATAAGAAGGAAGACCTTCAACCAACGGTCTCATAAGGCTGTCAAGAAAGGCCGAGATGTGAGTAGTGGGAAAGTTGCACGCTGAGACGATGGAGTGCCCAGGGGTGTTGGGTTTGTGGATTTTGAGGAGGAGGCAAAATTGGGATATCTGGGGATGTTCAATGATGAACAAGTTCGCTTCCTGGGGGAGCTCCTTGCTGCTGATAAGAAGGGAGATATGGGTGAGGTTAGACATGTGTGTACTGGGTATAGAAAGAGTCTTGGGAGCTTGATTGATGCATTGGTTAATGAAATAATCGACTGATGGAAAAGTTCGGCTCCACAGCTGAAATTTTGTTTTTTCTCTTTTCAGCTTGGAATAAACCTATTACTTGTTCCTTTGCAGCCTATGCATGCTGATGCAGTTACCCACCTGACTTATTTTAATGACGTAACTATTTGATTTTTAAATTGAATGTATTGATGGTTCCACAGTTTTGTATTAAATTTAAAGTGATTTAAGAAAACTGTTTTAATGTGGCAGTGATACTTATTTTTTTGGGAAATGTCACGATTGTTATAGAAGAGAGTGAAACTTGACATAGCTTGTTACTCTTATGAGTTTTATCAAAATATTTTTTTTTCCTGCTGTGGGAGCAGGACTCGTGACTGCTACAATTCATATCCATATTCATATGCATTATCTTGCAAATGCACTCATCTCTGCAACACTGCACCCTTTGTAAAGATTGGATGGTTTAATGGCTCCAAATTGCATTCTCAATCTGTCCAGGGGGCAGGGGCTGAAATTAGCTTAACCTGCTCTCTTCCTCAGTTTAATATCTGATACGTCCCCAGTACCTTGTAGAGATATGAATGTAAGGTAAATATTTAACATGCTGTGTTGTGTAAAATTATCCACATAGCATACATACTAATTTGATTTTATTATTAGATAATACATTTTTTATTTAAAATTTTAATTATAAAATTATATTAGACATTTCAGACTGAAAATAACATATTTTTCATTCAATTTAATTGTTTTAGCTGACTTAGCAATTATTTTATTTACATTTAAGTTTCAATTTCCATTACTCTTCAAAGTGGTATTACAAAGAAAGTAAAAAAATGGCTCCAAATGTTCTTCAAATGGCCAAACAAGAAGCAAAGTAAAAATAAAATCACTGTCCCCAACTAGTTTCTCCACTGCGAGGAGACAATGCACAGACAAAACATCAGAAAAGTTAAGATGAAATATGTGCTACACAAGAAAGCAGTTTAAAAACGTTGATGAAACCAATTGGTTATATCAACTAATAGGAAGAAAAAGGGCAGCAAAAATGCATAAATGTTTAAAATGTTTAAATTACATTTAAAATGTATAAAAATGTAGACAGTGGCTTTCAAATTAGTAAATATTATATAAAAATAAAAAACTTGCAATTTCTGTTTAAGATCATTTTTAAATTCCCTTGCTCTTTTCAAGCAACCTGGAGATTGTCAGTCTGGACGTTCATCCATGTTATTACTTATTATTAATATTATTTTAATATTTGACATACTGACATACAATTAACAGAAATGTGAATATAGTTTACAAAATATTACATTATTAGAGAAAGTATTATGCTCAACAGACAATTTATTAAAAGTATGACTTGTATTTTGGTTGAGATCAAACCCACTTTTGCATGAAAGGCAAGTTTTCTAACACTGAACCATTGTGGCAGTAAACAATTAGAAATTGTTGACCTGATCTTACCATAAGGTCTAGGTTTTACTCCCGCCACTCTCAATATTCACACATTTGATCATTCATGTATAATTAATATTATTTACATATTTGCATATCAATATTACTAGATATAATTAATAAAAAATAAATACTATATACATTTTATTATATACACTATATACATATTATTTTTATTTGATATAAATATTGTAGAAAGAGTCTTTATTTCTTAAAAATATAACTAGCACATTGGCTGGAAAGCAATGTGGTAGTCTTTTGTAGCTTGCAGGCAATAATTCTACCACTGAACCAAATTGTCACTTGTTTGAATGGATTGTTTGGGCAAGCTTTTAATTTTCTATTGCAATAATCATCCCAGAAAATGTGATTAAAAAAATTCAAATACATTTTTAATATAATACATGTTTTTGTATTTTTAAAATAGTTTAAAAATATTGTTCTTTAAGGTTTGATCCCAATTATAAATGCCAGTGTAAATACACCAGAAAATTAGAACAGAATTAAAAGATAATCTACAGTACAATGTTTCAGAGAAAAATAATTTTAATTATTTTTTACTGTAGTCTTTACATGCATCAATGTCTTCACATCCATAATAAATTATTTTGCAAAACACTAGTCAGGTATTATAATATAATGTGCAATAATATTGTTACAGGAAGAGGGGAACATATTACTTTTAGTTGGGTTAACTCATTTGACTTGTTGTGCAATTGTTTGAAACAGTACTATATTACTGCATCACATAGCTATCCTTGGTCAACCACATTAGTATTACTATTACTATCAATTTTTTACTGCATCAAAGACAATCCTTAAACTGCTAGTGCTATCACTAGCACCCCAGAGTGCAGGGCTAAAGCTATCAACATCCATAGTTTACACAATACTGACCACAATGGAATATTTTAGTTTATGTAGAAGAAAATACCTCCATGATCATTGGTTGATACTTCACCATGCAGTATGACAATGACCCAAAACATATGGCTAATGCTAATCAATGCTAATGCAGTCAAGGAGTGTGTCAGGAAAAAGACAGAAAATCTTTGACTGGTCAAACTAATTTCCAGATTTAAATCCAAATAAACATACATTTTACATGCTGAAACAGTCATGGTGAAATCAAAACTAATACATTGATAAAACCAAAATTCTACAACAGAGGCTTTATTTTTTTAGTTTAGAATCACAGTTTAATTAATACTGGAGAGCTTCACTGTGTACATAACTAGACCTGTGGAACTCACATGATCCCAGCCACCCAATCAAGACATTCACACAATTGTGTCAATAAGAAGTAAAATACAATTCTATGGAGAACAGAATTCATATGGCATATGACATACTGAATCTGTTCTCTACGTTAATAGTGAAATAGATATTCTGGTTACACAATTTGGTTAAAGATTAACAGTGATTTCTCTGTAGTTGTGAGTTTATTAGAAGTGTGATGCCCTGAAACACTCTTGTGTAGATATGAAAACTGAAGATCATAAAAACAAAGCATTATATTTTGTGAGATTAATCCCCATTTATTTTAATAGGATACCAATATGAATAAAATATGGTACAGTGAATTACATTTCATTTTTCATTTTTCTATGCAAGTGCAGCATGATGGCACAGTGGTTAGCATTGCTGCCTTGCAATACTGGGGCCCTGGGTTCAATTTCCAGAGAGCTGTCTGTGTTCTTCTCCCTGCTTCCTCCAGGTGCTTCAATTTTCCTCCCACAGTCTAAAAATATACTAATAATATTAATTGGCTTCTGTAAAATCAGTCCTGGTGTGAGTATATGCATGTCTGTGTCTATCTGCTCTGCAGTGGTCAAATGTTCCACGGTGTTTGTGTGTACGCTGTTTTCTCTATAATAAAAATGACAAAATATCTAAGATGTTATGGTATTCTGAGTTGGACTGGCATCCTGTCCAGGGGGCATCCCGTCTTGTGCACTTTGCTGGTATAGGCTCTGGCTTCCATACAACTCTACTGGATTAGCCATTTAGAAAATGGAAGAATGGATGGATAGATAGTTTCAATATTTAAAAACTCAGGTTTACTTTCTATGTATAAATTACTAAATACAAAGCCATTTTTAATTATTTCCATTAAATGTATACATTTAAGTTATTATGGCAGCCATCTACATTTTTAAACATTTTTAATTGGTTATAAGAAATGTATTTTATTACACCTTAACATAGTCAGTAAAATGGATTTGAGACCAAAAGCCTTGAATACAGAAAACATATCAATTGTAATTATATTTTTGAATTTCCATGGAGTTTCCATTGCATGGTAATATAATAATATTATGATATTAGATAACATGTAAACATTCTTTAATTTTTACAAGCTACTCTGTAGTGGGCAAAACACATTTTAATACTTTATAATATGGCCTGTTGATAAGATATTGTTAATTCTATACACATGATTAGTAGATGTTAGAAAAAATGTACAAGATGAAAATTAATTCATATGGTTAGTTTCAATATATGATGCCCATGTCACAAAGATAAATACATTATTTTGCATCTCTTTCTAAACCATCAATATTGTGTCTTAATAAGAGAAGTAATGTCTGGAGACACGCTTGTGTCATGAGTGTGTGATAAGTTGATCACTTTTATCCCAAATCAGTGTATATTTGAATAAACTGATGTTCATCCATTTGTTACAAGATATACAAAGATGTATAGCTTGTTTATTAAAAAACGAAATATTGGATTTGGATAATCTTAATAATTAAATAGAATTAATATAGTAGGCCTCACTATAGAGCATTTCTCTTGTAGCGGCAATGCTTGTTAATAAGACAGAATTAAGTGTTGCTGTGCTTTCCCAAATGAGGCCCCATCTCTCTCTTCATCTCTGTGGTGCAGCCACAGAGAAACTTCATGCAGGCTGATTTAAAGATATTTTCTTTTGATAAGGGACAGCTCCCAAATGGGGATGCACTTAGCTAAGCCTGGCTATCATGATCAATGGTCATCCATTGGCGCCTATATGTCTAGGGAGTGCCAGATGGACATCTGGACTGCATTCCTAAGTGTCAGGAGTAAGTGACTCATATCTCACCTTGATCAACCAATCAGGGACTGGTAGGGCCGAGTAACCCACGTGGGTCTCTGATGTCCATGAAACTTTCAGCCAATGAACGAGCTGAAGTTCCTCCAGGTAAAAACAGGCAACACAGAGAGCCTGTAGTAGAGAATTCTAAGGAGAATTCCAGGGGTGCGAGACAATTCCAGGGCAGGACGGCCCAGGAGCAGAAAGGCTCCCAAGGGAGGACATTCTCGCAGCGCGCCTCCTGACCATCCTGAGACTCAGCCCGGACAACCACGTAACGGCCAGTGTGTCCGAGTGCCAGAACTTTCCTCTGTTCTAAGAGTCTAGAGCGGAGGTTGCCAGAGAGTAACCAGAGGATCCACCCGAGGTTAGCATCAGCAGCAAGCCTCGTGAACAGGTCGGAACTGTGGACAGCTGAATCACTATTCAGAACTAGTGCTCCATCAGGAACGAACCGGTCCTCTTCCTGACCTGCTGGGACCCACAGTCATCTTTTCTCCTGTGCAAACTTTGCTAGTTAAAGCCAACACTAACTAGCCGGTCTTCAGAGAGCATCAGCAGCACACCGTTGCAAGCCGCACAGCACAGCCTGGCACGGAGCCAGAGAGCGCGGATTGGACAGCAACAAGCCTGCAACTGCTTCTTTGTTCCTGCAGGAGATCTGAATCCCCAGAGATTGGATGAGTATTCAACTTCACTTCAACTTCACTTCAAGTTATAACCAAGTTCATTTACGAAACGGTCTAAATGAATGATATACTTAACGTATGTCTTCTTGATATATGTAACTCTTCGTAACTGACTGAATTCAGATATATGACTGAATATATATCTTTTGCATTCTGATAACCCTCACGATAAGATCTGTTAGGTTTATATGCATATTTTATGTATTAATAAATGTATTCTTGTGTATTAGTACCTGTGTGTGTGCGTTGTTTGAGTTTTATCGCATGGTTGGATTCTAAGGCCATTAAAAGAATCAATTTTGTGACTTACTGCTAGAATTAATAATTGTCCCAGTAAATGCCCAAACCCCTACAGAACTGGTGCCTCTGAGAGCACACTACACTCTTAACTTATTATACAGTTTAACTTTTTAATCTGTTTCTACTGATGTATTGACATTACAGTTAGACACTTTACATTTAGCAGATAACACTGTTTTGCAGCTTATGTTATGCAGACAATAATATTTAATTCACATCCTCCTTTGTCAGTGGATATGTCAATGTGCACATCTCCTTCTGACTCCCAGTTTTGTCCTTACCATCAATTAGGACTATTGGAAATGTCAAATGGAATTTAATGATGGCACTTACAGAATCAAACACCTAAAGAAAAAGAGAATAAAGTTTTAAGTTATTCATGAGTTGAATAAATCACACCAATCAGTAATTTATGTATTATGCTAGTAAGGATTTTTTGTGAATCCTTTTGGGATTTATCAACTTCCTATGCTGATTCAAAAAAACAAATTCTTGTTTTATGATAATTGATATTTAGATGATATGTAGGCTAGCAAGATAAAGTGTTACTTAACAACATTAAAAGGTTTATCTTAATTACAAATTATTATTATGAATCAATATTACTAAATTATGAATACTTTTTTTTAAACTCATACTTACATCATTTCTCCACAGTCCTGTTCCAAGACCATATCTTTGTTTGTCTCTTATATATCTGATTTTAATGTTGTACACTTTGTTTCTGTAAAACAGCACTAGGACATAAGGTTCATCAGTAATGTTCTTTGAACAGTCCCGAACTAAGAATGCTCCATCCTGTTAAAAAAATATATATTCAAATACTTTAGTATTTGACTAAAAAGTGCATTCTAACTCTGACACAAATAAAGTAACACCACTGTACTATGCTGTTAAATTTTTGCTGGGACCAGTTTAAATTTAAATTCATTCATTTAATTTAAATTTAGTTTTAGTTAAAATTCTGTTATAGACATTAATTTATTACAGTTGTGAAGAACAACCATAGATGCTGTTTCTAATTAAATTTAAATTTAAAGTTATCTTTGATAATGTGAATTTCCCCTGTAGCAGAAAGACTTATTATTACTCTAAGAATCAAGTGTTATTAAAGATATGTAGTAATCTTTCTATTGGCCTTGACAAAGCACCTTGGGCCTCTGTGTAATAAAATGAAGCTAAAAGAGATCACTCTTTTAATCAGTCTAAATCACAAACAAGCTAAAGATATTCATCACAGGTCACTACCCATCACCCACAACATGACTAACCAATGAAGAAGCTACTCATCTAATGACATCCTCACCAATTGCCAACTGTGTTTTTTTGCTTAAATGGGAATGGACAAATCATTTTTGGGGTTGCTTAACTTGCTAGCCCTCTCCACTCTAGATAACCTGGTAATCTAACTTCCTAAACAATGTGACTGCAAGAACACTGAATCAGGATTTTTAACATTTTTTTAGGATGCCAGGCTGACAGAGAGTCAGTTAATTCTGTCCAGGGCATTCGTTCTAACTTATTTTCACCTGATCAATGGAAATAAATACAGCTGGAGTCTTTTTGTCGACATCCTGAATATCCAAGTATATTCAGTAATAAGCTATAGCCAGGGCGAACTGACTTTCCTATGCATCTTACTTGTGACTGGACCCAAGCAGACACAAGATCTCTAGGTTTTTTCAAGAGCTATCCTATGCAACACTAGGCAAAGCTTCCCCCTCTGTCTATGCCACTGGAACATTTCCAGCACAAAGCAAGCAGCTGACAGATTGAATCATAGCGAGATCCCTGCCCAGCTCAGTGTTCAGCAGAAAGTCCAAAAGTCATCAAGAAAAACCTGGCCAACAGATCTTTGACTGTAAAACCTTTTGATTCATATTACAATTCTCGAGCTTAAACTATAATTTCAAATGAGTTTGATAAAGTTTAGTTCATGAAAATGGATGCATATTTACTTGTTTTTGAATATATACAGTACTGATGGGGAAAAAGAAATGCAACATTTTCTGGAATGAGAATACTGTAGTTATAGCTTATGTACTTTCACAAAAAGTTGTCAATTTGTTTTAAGCCCTCTGACCAACAATACAGCTTGTGCAGAGAGGCACTGCAACTTGCCAATCACACGAAAGCTTATTAGGTCTGAACTGTCTTGTGGTTGTGTTTTTTTTGTCATGTTTTTACAATGGCACATAGCTCCACAAAAATACTAGCATACTAATCACAACTGCCATGTGAAACACAAATAAGAAACATCTGTGAATGATATAGTGTTACATTTTAAGTGTTTCAGAAAAAACAAGGAATAACATTTAACAAAAGAAAATAAAATAATACATATAAAATATAACAAGAAACCTCAGCTTATATTATACTGAAGCTACATTACTTTTTGTGAAAAAATAATTATATCATGCCCATTGCAGTTCACTGCTAAAGGGACATTGTTTTTTTGACTGTATTTGTCAAAGCTTTTAAGACAAATTTCAAAGGGTATCAAATTGATTGTAGAATTAAATTTCAAGTTTCAAGTGAAACTTTTCATTTGACAAACTGAAGGAACCCAGTAATAATATGGACCTTTTTTTTAATCTGTGTGTTAAGGTCTGGATGTGTTCCGAGTTTTGACCCGTACAGTTTGATCAGGGTTTTGAAAATGTAATTTATTTATATGGTATTTAGAGTGTGCCACTGGAAAATTCTTCAAAGTTGTTTTCTGTGGAATGTGTTCAGAGTAAGACATTTTCTTCAAAGCAGTAAGAAGAACAAGAAAATTAGAAAGCTTTAAAGCACATGAGAATATTTGGACCATCTAGCTCATTGTTGGTTTGTATATTATTAAACCAATGATGTTATAAATGTGTTTATATAGTATTCCCAGTGAATCATTGACAAGGTTGTTAGTTTGTTCTGTTCTAATAATTATAGGGTATGGAACCTGAGGCATTTCATTCCATGGGCTGTGTGCTTGTGGAACAGACCCACCAAGTTGTGTTGGGAATATGGATTCACTGGAGGCAATTGAAATCTTGTTGGGTTACATGGGTCATTCAGTAAATGACAAGCTGAATCACTTAAGGAACATAAAAGTATAAAAAAGAATTCAAATGAGAGGAATCCATTTGGTCCATCTACTGTAGCTTGTCTTGCTAATTGATCCAAGGATCTCATTCCACCATTTTTTTAAAGAAACCCGTGGTATCGACTTACCACATATCACACAAACCTTTGGGTACAGAAGTGATTCCTGTTGTTGGTTTAAGTTTATGAATATTTACACTTGTGAAGACATGCACTGTGTTGACTAATGCATAATTAGATTAGTTGATAATCTAATTTAAGACTGTAAATTCTTGTGTTTGATTGGTTCCTTAAAGCTGTGAAGCACTTTCACAATTACTGTCAGAATTTCTGATTGTAAAAGCAAATTAAAACTCCCAATATCCTATGACATAAACACCTAAGTGTTTTCATAAGTAGTCTCTTCAAGCTCAGTGCTTCCTATTTTGTATTTATTAATATTTTTGTTACCATGTAATACTCTGCACCTGTCTACATCAAATGTTACTTACCAGGTGCCCAGTGTTAAATTTTTTCTCAATATTTTGATTTTCATTTGCTGTTTCCAAAGTGTTTGCTAATACTGTTTTGGCATTATCTATAACTTTGACTATACCATAATCTAGATTGATATAAATTAAAATGAGCAGAAAAAATGAATAATTCAAATAAAAGTGAAAATATTTTACCATTTGCGTAGCATACAAGGCATTTTCTGCTTCATATCGATCACAAGCCCCAATGTACCATTTATAGTCATTTAAGTTCTGAAAAAAAGGTATCCAAATAAATGGAAAACATACATATAAATGCAAAACATTTTTTAACAAATTATTTGTTATTGTTCTAAATCAGTATTATTGAATCTTTTTTCAATAATACTGTTTGCAGAATATACAGTAACTTCCCCAAGACATGTGCTTTCAGTGAAGATATATTTATGTTAATATATTTCGCTAGTTGTGTTTTGGTACTAATAAAAACTAAAAGTTGATATGATATCTATATATCTCTTTTTTAATGCAGGATAGAGCTTAAAGTTTGGTATTCAGAACTTGAAATCCCAGCTGGTACCTGAGATGTAGCACAAAAAATATGAAGCTACTGAGATATGATTAATACATGATATGAATATCCATTGATATTGGACGATAAGTCGGCTATATTTCGTGGTTTATTTCACATCTCCTACATATTCCATGTTCTTGCAGGAGTAAATGGCATCAATGAAAACAGTGAATATTTACACCTAGTTTTTCTGCTTCTTCTCACAGTAATAATACAAAAGGCTGAAGTGAAAGTATGACATGTATACAGTATGTGAAGGTATGACAGGATATACAGATGCAGCCATTCAAAACGAGTAGGTTATACAGCGTTAAAACGCGGTGGGCGTGTCGCGGTATAACAAGGGTTACCATATAATACCGTATAATACTGCATAATACCTCAAGTAAGATAATAGTATCCGGAATTACCGCCAGGTGGAGCTAATAAAGCTCAACCTCTCATGTACAGTGTTTGAGCTGTCGCCATCAAAGTCTTTACCGAAGATATTACTAATAGTATTAATAATGAATGACCTTGGACAAGCTGTAAACACAAAGTATTACCCTGGTCCACATTCTTTGTAACCGTCTTTGTAAATGAAAATACTTTATTTTTTCATTGACAAAAAGTAACACCACAGTATTTTGATGATGATCTAATCACGCATTTGTTTCCAATCATACAAAGTAATTCTTTAGAATCTCCGATTCACCTTTATGAGCCTTTCACATGCTCATAAAATATATTAATTTAGGAACATAAACATATTACTGTATTTAAACTGTACTGTATATGGCTAGTCTTGCTATTTTAAAGAAAAAATACACACCAGTATTCCATTTCTCCCTAAACATTTTAAGCATCAAAGTCTTACATGTGGTTATTTCGGAAACGTTTTTACGGGCTCCTTGCTCCTTCTGACCATGTCACTGTACGTTTATACAGTATACAGTACTTTGTGAGAAAAGTGATAGTTTTAAGCTTTTCTGCGAATACGCTCGATACCGGAGTAAACAAGCATACTTTTAGAATTTGATTAATAGGGAATATAATATGGAATCGCGTATCTAAAGAAATTAATAACAATATAATTATATTCATGTACTGTAACACAAACAGTAGTATATACACATACAGTATCTATTGATATGTGTAACAGATGTTTCACCAGTTGTCATGTGACTGTGCTAGTGGTGTGATGGTTTAAGTGCCTGACTTATAAGTGAGAGGTTGGCTGTTCAAATCCAGCTAGCGCCACAAGTTTTCTTTTAACAAACATTTCTTTGAAAAACTAAAATAGCAATATTATGGACAATTAATTGGCTTTTTTATATTTCTAAATTTCACAACATGTTCGAATCTAAGCCATTTTTTAATAACAACCGAATAGTCACCGTCTTTCCCTCTGAATCGTTCCAGTAGCAGGAACCTCTATCGTGTGGATCCCGTTAGATCTCCCTTCAGATTTAAAAGGTTATTAATAATATCTTCAGTGTCGCATCTTCCCAGTTGAGCTGATCTTTTGCTGCCTACGCATGCTTACACAGCTCCCTAGGTAAACTATCATACTTGACTGAGAAAGCTTTAGAGAACATAACATTTTTATTATCAACAAATTGTAAATACGACATTTACATTGGCATTATTCATTTTTCACTTGAGTGTATGGAGGAGTGTCAGCTGTCAATGAGAGCAGACCCCCCCTCTTAGGCTGGGCAAACAATTTTTTAATTTTTAAAAAAGAAATAAAAAATTAGATATAACAATATTGTAACACTACAGGGTTCACATAGGCACCCTTACTGCTGCTACATCAGGCCAACCCCTCACTATCAGAGACTTGAACCCAGGCCTCCAGCATCACTCAACAGGGACCCAGCCTCTTGAGTCAAAGGGGAATCTCCCATCAGCCTGATGGCTGCAGTCCCTGCTATCCACAGGGAAGGGCAGTGACGTCACCGCGCTGGTAAGCCGGCTCTCACAAGCAATGGAGGCAAAAAAACAAGCAATGGAGGCCGTATGCGTTACAATATAAACATTTACTGCAATACAATACTGCAACTTTTCGGCTGTGAATCCTTCTTCAGGTGTAAGGGCAAGTAAGCCCAAATCATATTTGAACCCGTTCAGAGCCTACATTACATTTTAGCGTTTCATTTTGAGCAGAAGACCCTCACACATGAACAAGACTTCACAGCTGAAACGTTACGTTTTCTCTCTTCTCTTTTAAGCATGTGTACGATGCTGTAATACAATTTAAAATAATTAAAAGTCTAAACAGTATCAACTTGAATTCTTATCTCTATTAATATAACTATCAAGTGGTATTAAATAAATACAGCTTTATACAAAAGAGTTGCATTTAATACCACTCGATATTAATATATTCACAGAGATAAGCTCTCTATTAAAGCTCAGATCAAAGATCAAGCACAGATCAAACAGCAAGATCTCACACACTGGGACTGATCTGTGATCTGTGATGTGGTTGAGTGTGAATTGTGGTGCTCTAGCTGTGCTGAAAAAAAACGAACAACTCTTAAGCATACTGTAGTTTTTGTTAACAAGTTTATCAGTGAAAAGACAACGGGCATTTTTCCTCTCCCCTACATTCTCATAGTAGGACAGAATTTATTATTAGCACAATTTATTACAGTGCTAAATTTAATATTATTGATTACTAATAGTTTATGCTAACACCTAACTTTCTTAATGCGAGAAGTACTACTGTAAGCAAAACAAAAAAAAGGATTTTTGGAGGGGGGGATATTCTGACAACAAGTGATTAGAAAACAATCTGTCAAAGTGCAATGAAATACAATATACTGGACTGTATGCTTCTCAAAACGCTTTACAGGATAACAACAACAACAAGTTCTGGGAGGAAGAATATGATCAATATTAATAATAATAAACTTTATTTTATTATTACCTTTAAAGGTGGCTTCTCAAAGCACTTTACAGGATAACAACTGATGAAACAACAGTGGCTGGGGGTTGAAAATACCTGTGAAACTGGTTTGTTTACAAACAATGTAGACACAGAGACTCAGACAGTAGCAATAGCTACTGCTGCCAGGCACAATGCAGTGTGCTGGCAGCTGTGTGGTGTGACTCAGTGGTGGCCGGGCACTGTGAGGTGCGCTGGCAGCTGTGTGACGCAGTGGTGGCCGGACACAGTGAGGTGCGCTGGCAGCTGTGTGACGCAGTGATGGCCGGGCACGGTGAGGTGCGCTGGCAGCTGTGTGGTGTGACGCAGTGGTGGCCGGGCATGGTGAGGTGCGGGAGTAGGGGTGTGTGCAGGTGGGTTTGTGGGGGTGTGTGCAGGTGGGTTTGTGGGGGTGTGTGCGGATGGGGCTGTGGGGTTGTTGGGGTGTGATGCAGTGGTGGCCGGGCACAGTGAGGTGCGCTGGCAGCTGTGTGACGCAGTGGTGGCCGGGCATGGTGAGGTGCGGGAGTAGGGGTGTGTGCAGTTGGGTTTGTGGGGGTGTGTGCGGATGGGGCTGTGGGGTTGTGGGGGTGTGACGCAGTGGTGGCCGGGCACGGTGAGGTGTGCTGGCAGCTGTGTGGTGTGACGCAGTGGTGGCCGGCACGGTGCAGTGTGCTGGCAGCTGTGTGGTGTGACACAGTGGTGGCAGGGCACAGTGAGGTGAGCTGGCAGCTGTGTGGTGTGACGCAGTGGTGGCCGGGCACGGTGGAGTGTGCTGGGAGCTGTGTGGTGTGACGCAGTGGTGGCCGGACACGATGCAGTGTGCTAGCAGCTGTATGGTGTGATGCAGTGGTGGCTGGGCATGGTGCAGTGCGCTGGCAGCTGTGTGACGCAGTGGTGGCCGGGCACGGTGAGGTGTGGGAGTAGGGGTGTGTGCAGGTGGGTTTGTGGGGGTGTGTGCAGGTGAGTTTGTGGGGGTGTGTGTGGATGGGGCTGTGGGTCCCGGTGGGTCCTGGCTGTGGTCTGGCCAAAAACTAAAAATAAGATACAATCTACAGACATTCACAACATGTAAATGTTTTATGATATGACTATGTTGTGAATAACTGTAGATTGTATCTTATTTTTAGTTTTTGTTTTGTTTCACGTTAATTTTATAAGGGAGAGTGTCAGAGAGAAGACTCCTTTACCCCCATCTTGATTAAAATCGCAAACGTGTGTTTCATAAAATACTTTTATTTTTCACAATCTGGCAATGCCAGACAGAATCCACATTCACCGAGGCCAAACTGCCTTGCAGATCAGAACATCAAGGAGGAAAACAATTATTACGCCCGGCTTTTCAACGTAATTGCTTTAACTTGCTAATGCGTTACTGTAACAGTCCGGGTGTGGCAAGCTTCTAATGTCTCCTGACTTGGGCAAAAGGAATAAAGCTTTGTTTGATTTCTGAAACCCTTTCTTTATGCCCTCAGTTTTCTTTTAACATTTCATTTAACATTTATTCCTTTGTTTTGTGGTCTAAGTAATTGGAGGCTACGCTATTATGCTTCCTATAGTGATATACAGGTTTTTCGCACGAAGCCGTATTGAGCAGTATTTCTCGCGTTAAGAAAGTTAGGTGTTAGCATAAACTATTAGTAATCAATAATATTAAATTTAGCACTGTAATAAATTGTGCTAATAATAAATTCTATTCTACTATGAGAATGTAGGGGGGAGGAAAAATGCCTGTGGTCTTTTCACTGATAAACTTGTTAACAAAAACTACAGTATGCTTAAGAGTTGTTCAACCGTTTTTTTCAGCACAGCTAGAGCATCACAATTCACACTCAACCACATCACAGATCACAGATCAGTCCCAGTGTGTGAGATCTTGCTGTTTGATCTGTGCTTGATCTTTGATCTGAGCTTTAATAGAGAGCTTATTTCTGTAAATATATTAATATCGAATGGTATTAAATGCAACTTTTTTGTATACAGTAGATGACACTTTTCTAAAATGTCTTTAAAAATAAAAATGATTACAATTGGCAAGACTGTAGCTTTTTCACGATAACTCCTAGAGTTACGAAAACACCTGGTGTGCATACAAAATACATGTGGCTGTTTTCACAGCCTTCACTATGTCATTTTTAAGCCATTTTTTTACCATGCTAGAATATTCTTCTGTCTGTATCTTTGGAAGGGAAACACAGAAAGCCTTCAAACCAAATGCATTTTAAAGACCACGACATCTGAAAATATTCACAGTCTCCACATAAAACTATTAGTGAGCTAATTCTCTATTTTCATCAATGCGTAATTACGCACTAACTGGAACCCTGGGGGACCGCTGTGTACACACGTTCACAACGCGAGAAATACAGCTCAATACGGCTTCGTGCGAAAAACCCGAATATCACCATAGGAAGCATAACAGCATAGCCTCCAATTACCCAGACCACAAAACAAAGGAATGCAGCTTTGTTTGATTTCTGAAACCCTTTCTTTATGTCCTGTTTTCATTCAGGTAAGGGTCAACTATATACACAGTACTGCTGACAGCAGGAAAATTTCTTTACTCAGCAGCATCTTAAAACCAGCACCCATGGTGTTCAATTTTTTTTACACAGAAGACAGACACAGCTTCGCATTGTGAATCT
Source organism: Atractosteus spatula (assembly GCF_055471065.1). NCBI lineage: Eukaryota > Metazoa > Chordata > Actinopteri > Semionotiformes > Lepisosteidae > Atractosteus > Atractosteus spatula. The sequence goes on along the minus strand of NC_142706.1, from coordinate 36,041,252 downwards.
GTTTTTCTAAGAAAACATGTGAGTGGGGAAGGTGGACTTGCCCTTATTCCAATTTGAAAATACCTGTGAAACCGGTTTCTTTACAATGTAGACACACAGAGAGAGAGAGATAACTCAGACCCAAGCACATCACAGCACAAATCAAACAGCAATATCTCACACACTGGGACACACACACACAAACACAACATAAACTGGAATGCTACAGAACCCTAAACAGACAATACACACTAGCCAAATATTTGACCAAGATAAGAAACAACAAAAAGAAACAGAGCCTGACGAAGTACAGGCTCAGTGACCACAGCCTGGCCATAGAAACTGGGGGACACAGGCAGACCTGGCTGCCCAGAGAGGACAGGCTGTGCTCCCACTGCCAGCGGGGAGAAATAGAGACAGAGGTGCACTTCCTACTGCACTGTGACAGATACTCTGGGATTAGAGAAACATTCTTCCTTAAATTCAGAAATCTAATCCCAGAGTTCCCACACCTGCCAGAATCACAATGGGTCCCAATCCTACTGGGAGAGGGAGGAGGGAACTCAGTTGAACTGGCAGCCCAGTATGTGATCTCCTGTCACAGCCTGAGGAACAGTGAGTCTGTTTCCCAATAATGCTCCATCTGTCTACAGTATATGTAAATATTTTATGATATGTCTTTGTTGTAAATGTCTGTAGATTTTATTTTACTTTTATTTTTTGTTTTGTTTCATGTTAATTTCATTATTTTTATTTGCTTTGGCAACAGTGATTGTACCCATCGCTAATAAAGCACCTTGAATTGAATTGAGAGAGAGAGAGAGAGAGAGAGAGAGAGAGAGAGAGAGAGAGAGAGATGCGATAACACGATAACAACCTTTGCACATTAATGTAGGGCTTTCGGGCTCACGTAAATTTGTGCCCTACAGTACAATCTGCGGTACTGCTGTGTACATACAGTACAAACATGTGATATTTAGAAATATAAAAAATGTCAATATAATGCCAATAATATTTGCTATTTTAGTTTTTCAAAGAAATGTTTATTTGTTAAAAGAAAACTAATGGTGACAGCCGGGTTTGAACACTCAACCTCAGGGTAACAAGTCAGTCACTTAAGCAATCACGCCACTGAGGCAGTCATATGACAAGTACATATCAATGGAAAGTCTTATACTACTGTTTGTGCAACAGTACATGAATATAGTTATACTGTTATTAATTTCTTTAGATACACGATTCCATATTATATTCCCTATTAATCAAATTCTAAAAGTATGCTTCTGTTTACTCCGATATCGAGCATATTCGCAGAAAAGCTTAAAACTATCACTTTTCTCACAAAGTACTGAATACTGTATAATGGTCAGAAGGAGCAAGGAGCACGTGAAAACGTTTCCGAAATAACCACATGTAAGACTTTGATACTTAAAATGTTTAGGGAGAAATGGAATACTGGTGTGTATTTTTTCTTTAAAATACCAAGACCAGCAATATACAGTTTACATAATATGTTTATGTTGCTAAATTAATATCGTTTATAATATTAAACATAACATAACTTGATATTAAACATAAACATATTTTTATGCTCAGCTACTAAAATTTCCCTTTAGTGGTAAAATTCCATATAAATATTCAATACTAAGCGGATTAAAACATGCACAGTAAAGAGATTAAATGATTACATTTTTCCACAATCGACCAACGCACCACGGGTGCCACTGTTGGTCATTTTGGCCAGCCAATCACGTACCGCAGTAGTGTGTGGTGGCACGCATAGATGCCCGCGGTACTGGTTTGTACCGAGCATTTTGAATGGCTGCATCTGTATATGCAGTAGTTTTCTCAGATTAATTAGGGACAGCAGCAGCTAATCAAGAGAATCATAATTAACAGATCTACACTTTATTTCAAGTAATTGGTAATTCTATATGTCTTTAAATGGTAATTGTATCTCTGATTTTAAGTTAACAAGGCATACAAAATGTTTCTCCTGAAAAATCTTTCACGGAAGTGGCCAAATACAGTTCTAAAAATCTACGTATATTGAGACTGTAACATAAAAACAAAAAAAATACAGCATTTGGTAATACACTATAGATGGTTAACTGTACCGGTGATGTTTTCCTTGCTAAATCCCTTGGCGTCTCCAAACCATGGTCTTCCCAAGTGGGTCTGTGCTTTTTCATGTCTTTTTTAACTGGTGGCCATTCATAGTTGTATCTTGGAATTTGACTTGGCATTACAGCTGTGAAATATTGAATAAAATAAAACAGGTACATGTCAATGACTTTTCATTGGAATATACAGACCTCAATAAATGGATGTAATGTATAGGGCATACAGTATACATCATAAAATATAGAGCTCATATTCCTTGGTGTGCCACAATGGACTTCCATCATGTGATAAGAGATACAGTCAACTGGTTTTCTGCTGCAGAGAGGGGACTTTTGACAGGTCTACCAACTGATACGCAAATTAAAAGTTTTAACTCGGGCAGTTTCAAATTTTTTAAACAGCCCTATTAATATTTTTGAAGGGAAAAGTTTTTTTTAATTTTTCTACAATCATTTAATTAGTTTAAATGATGAGCAAATGCAAAAGCAAAAGTTAAGTTGTTATTATTATCCCCAATTTTGATCCCTATCTTGGACCTAAAATGGAAGTGTCTAATCTCCTAATGTATTTAAACAATTCTATTTATGAAACACAATGACAAGTACTAAAAAAAAGACAAACAACAGAGCTTTCATACACCAGAAAATATAAAGTTTTTAAGAAAAGCTTTTGACCTTAGTTTTTGCCTTAGTAAACCTTAACCTATCCAGCCTTCTCTCCTTAAAATTCATTTCAGTGAATCTTAAGGAGTAATGTTTGTTTGGCTCAGATTTTTTCAAGAAATGGATGGATGAGATCCTTTTAACTACTAACTACAAAACTTAGGTTAGTTGGTTTTAATGGCCTCCTCTCATTTGTAACCATTCTTATGAGTGAAGAATTATTAATTAAATATGGATTGAATACCATATTCAGAGAAATAATTACTGAAGCTACGCTCAGTGGAAAATAAGATATAATGGAAATTGATAATCTTGGAAATTTTCCTCTTGTCATAAGGAAAGAGAAACAAAATAATATTTTTTGTGAAAATCCTAGAGAAATTATGGATACAGATAGTTTATTTGATGTTAACATTGCCTTTTTGTTGCACACAGTTATTTTTACAATAAATTAATAAAATAAAAAGTAGAAAAACATAAATGATATGTAAAAACAGTCAAAGTACACTCATTTTATACTGAATTTTTACAATCCTGTTGTAGTATTGTGAACTAACATAGCAGTGTGACATTTTTTTATTGTTTTTATTTACAAACATCTGTGATGTTTGATCATAACATCACCATAACACCAAAGGTAATGTTAAGTAACTCATGAAGAATTGACAAATAATAAATCAGCAATTTGGCAACTTTTTTTCTGAAAAATTTAAATTAAATCAAGATTATCCACTAAATATTTAACAGTGAAAATATGATGGAAATCTAATAAAACATCAATCTGACAACACATTTTGTTATTGACCTAACCTGAGATATATTTGTATGCATAGATAAAGACACAATAATATAGATATTATTTAAGCATACAGGTGCAGCCATCTGTGCAAGGTGTCTGTAGGTATACTATGTTAGGGAAAATGGTGTCATGGACTCCAGCATGGCATCTCTTTTTTTATTTAAACTGCCAATATAATGTACTGTAATGTGGCCTGGGCAGAGCCTGCAGGAAAGCATGATGTTGAAAAGTGGATTAGCATTTGTGGTGTGAAACATTGTGCAATCATTTTAAAATTCAGAAAACAAATGTCCTGGTCCCTAGAACGATTCCGTGAAACCAGGTACAGTAAAAAAAATCAGACACTCCACTCAAAGCGCTTTACAGGTAATGGGGACTCCCCTCTACCACCACCAATGTGCAGCATCCACCTGGATGATGCGACATCAGCCATAGTGCACCAGAACGCTCACCGCATATCAGCTGTCAGTGGGGTGGAGAGCAGAGTAATGAAGCCAATTCATAGATGGGGATTATTAGGAGGCTATGATTGGTAAGGGCCAATTGGAAATTTGGCCAGGATGCTGGGGTTACACCCCTACTCTTTTTGAGAAATGCCCTGGTATTATAATATAATCCCCTTTTCAGAAAAAAAATTAAATTGTACAGCCACATTACACTTTAAAACAGTAGCTAGGCTATGTATTTATATGTTTATGTAACATATAAAATATATTTTCAAGAAATATGAAGTATCATCAAATGCAATGTGTGCATTATCATATGCCACTTAGAGATCTGTTTTGAGCTGTGGAAGGGCTGAAAGTGGCATGCTGGACAGGACTGTGGTATACTGCAGTGTGCTTTCCACCGATGTGAGTTTCGACATACATCCCAGATGGCTGCATCTGTACATACATAGTATAAACATATGGCTTTTCATTTTATTGATGTAATTGAAATACAATAAACTAAGCTTTTAAACAAATATGGTACAACAACATCCAGAACTTTACCAGAATGAGGTCCTTGGTTGTATGATAGCCTTAAAGAAATAAAGAGAAAAAAAGAAAAATAATTAATAATGGATAATAACATACATATATAAGGAACTACACATGCATTATATATATATTTCACATGGACATACATATATCAAAGAATGGTTATAACTGCTATTACACTGAGCAGCTGCACATGTGATTTTTACCTTGAATTTGAAGTGTCTCTGAATTCCAGATCTTGTAAGCACCTTGGAGCTGGATGAGGAGATCCTGGTGCACAACATATACAACTTAAACTTGTATGTTTAATCATGTTTTACTATGAGGCATACTAGATGTACGACCATTTATTCTATGAACAATCTGATAACCTGGAATGAAGAGCCATAAGAATAACACCAAAATGAAAAATGTCTTATGTGTAAATGTTAAAATAATTCTTAAAATGCTTAAAAAATATTTAAAATGGAAAATTGGCTATGTATGATTGTACAATTGTAATTTAGCCAGGACACAGGGATAAAATTCTGTGATGGACTGGCATCTTGTCGAAGGTATATCCTGCCATGCACCCAATGCTTCCTGGGATAGGCCCCCAGGCCACAGTTATCTTTAACTGGTTAAGATGTTATTGAAAGTTAGTATGAAGTTATTTTAGATCTCAAACATTTTTACATTTCCCCCCTCAAAGCAGCTTATACATACCATGATGTTGAGAAACACCACTAGATAGACAGTTTTCCTAAGAAGAACAGAAAATAGTTATTTTTTAAGTTATTTTTTTGTCCCCTTATTTCACAGCTAGTAGTCTAAATATGTACAGTAATTAGTCCTGGGAGGGACCTGCAGGACAGCATGATTGACAAGCAATACATTTTATACTTTGGAATGGTAATATAATTCAGAATGGTAATTGAAGACATTTACTTCGAGAACAAAATAAATTGTTGTTCTCAAAGTAAATGTCTTCAATTACCATTCTGAACTGGTGTCATGTTCTGTTGGTGAAGAACCGGTGCTCTGCGTACTGCATGTATACAGAGTAAACTTTTTCTTATACTTTTTGACTGAGCTTGTTATTTTACAAGAGGTTTTCATCTCTCTCTCTCTCTCTCTCTCTCTCTCTCTCTCTCTCTCTCTCTCTGCGGGAGTGCGGGAAGGTGGAGTGTCATTGGAAGACTCACCCTGTTCTACTTTCAAAATATCTGTGAAACTGGTTTAATTCGGCACAGCCAGCACTCCCGCAGAGAGAGAGAGTGAGAGGAAAACTGCACAGTGCCAGGCGAATGCCCAACATTAATGTAGGGCTTTCAGGCTCACGTGGATTTGCGCCCTACACCCTGCAGTACCGCTGTGTACATACAGTACGAACATGTTGTGATATGTAGAAATATAAAAAAGGTCAATATGATACCAATAATATTTGCTATTTTAGTTTTTCAAAGAAATGTTTATTTGTTAAAATAAAACTCATGGCGACAGCTGGGTTTGAACACCCAACCTCCGGGTTATAAATCAGTCACTTAAGCTATCATGCCACCAGGGCAAGTCATGTGACAGCCACTGAAACAGCCATACACATACTGTATCAATGGAAAGTCTTATTCTACTGTTTGTGCAACAGTATATGAATATAGTTTTACCGTTATTAATTTATTTAGATACGCAAATCCATATTATATTCCCTATTAATCCAATTCTAAAAGTATGCTTTTGTCTAATCCGATAACGAGCGTAGTCGCAGAAAAGGTTAAAACGATCAATTTTCACAAAGTATATAAACGTACAGTAATATGGTCAGAAGGAGCACGGAAAAACGTTTAGAAATAACCACATGTAAGACTTTGATGCTTAAAATGTTTAGGGAGAAATGGAATACTGGTGTGTATTTTTTCTTTAAACTACCAATACCAGCCATATACAGTACAGTTTACATACAGTAATATGTTTATGTTCCTAAATAATATATTTTATGAGCATGTGAAAGGCATGGTGAATCGGAAATTCTCAATTTGTATGATTGGAAACAAATGCGTGATCGGATCAACGAAATGCTGTGATGTTACTTTTTGTCAATGAAAAAATAAAGTCTTTTCGTTTACAAAGACGGTTACAAAGAAAGTGGACCAGGGTAATACTTTGAGTTTACAGCTTGTCCAAGGTCATTCATTATTAATACTATTAGTAATATATTCGGTAAAGACTTTGATGCATAAAATATTTCTGCATTATTAAAAGATTTATGATAAAGGTAGGTTGTGTACTTTTGCCCAACTGAACAATCTTGCTTTCATAAAATATAACAACTTTTTAATGTATGATGACTAACATGCTGTAATACACAGTTTAAATTTAAAAGTCTAAAGAGTATACAACTTAAATTCTTAATTGAATAAAGATTGTCCCTCAGCAGTGATCGGGATTTGAAACCAGCGTTCTCTGATGACAGCTCAAATGCTGTATAGGAGAGGTTAAGCTTTATTAGCTCCTCCTGGCAGTTTTACAAGGTGATTCTGGATACGATTAACATAATCTAATTTGCATATGGTAATTTGTGGTATGACGTAGAATGATGCGTCATACCGCGTTTTGATGTGAAATGCCCACTACATTATATCGCAGCGTACCCTGCTTGTTTTGAATGGCTGCATCTGTATCTTATATTTCCTGATATTCAAATTTAGTTATATTTTTATAATCTGCAGTATGTCTTAGCATATATGTAATAATATAAATGCATGTGTCAAACGAATAAGAAACACAGATGCAAGTCATGCAATCACAATAACTGATCTGGCACAATGAATCCCAGGCCAGTGACTCAATGACAGATAAGCTATCATTAAATGACATTTATAAAATACTATTTTACTATTTTAAGGTATTTTAAAATAACTAACTATAATAATAGCAAAATAAGAATTGTGGTATAGTTTAGAAATACTTACTATTCCTTTTCTTCCTGTGCTATGGAACCAATAAGAAAAAAAAAACATAAATCTTTGCAAAATGTCTTATATAATAGTTCTAATCTCTAACAGGGAACATACTGTATATAGTAGAATACAATAAAATATGATGGTCCAGCAAAATAAATAATTTAGCAAGAACTGTTCATTTTAAAGAAAACTTGGATACTTAGAAAGGACCATATCTCTGATCTCATATCAAACCATATCTCTAAACCTCTAATTACATAAGTATAAATATCAAGATTATAGGTTACATTTAATTTTTTAATTTTTAATTTTCCATCCTCCCCTCCAACATGTCTTCACCCTTGCTGCAGTTACTTCATAAACCTTCCTGACAGGCTGCCATTCTCTCTACCAGGTAAGTTCCAACAATAATGCAAACTCATTCAAACTGTAATTAATCTTATTTAAGGGTTGACTAAACTTCTCAATTTAAATAACAAACAATTGAAATACATGAGACAGATAGACATGGTACAACATTTCTTTGGAAAAAAACAATTCAATATGAAATCTGTGTAGTACAACAGTAAAAGTGCTGACATCATAATTATACAGTATGTACCACCTACTGATCTTCACAAATTTATAATATTAAAAAATTGCAAAATGTAATACAATTTACAAAAAATGAAAGTGCACATGGTGTTGTGTTTAGTGCAAGCACCATCTAAGAACATACAACAACATACAAACTAAATATAATCCATGTTCTGGAAATGATAACTTTTAAATACTTACATTTATAAAGCATTCTTTTAAAATATATATCAGAGGCATTTTAACAGGTCCCTAACCTCCTAAAACAACATACAAAATATTCAGAATTCTTTCTCATTCTTAAAGCTATCTCCTCAAAATTTCTGAGACACAAATGTTACTGTTTTGAAAAGTATGGAAACTCACTGAATGAAGTACAAAAATATGTTTTGGAGGTGCTGTTTTGAGATCTGCTAATTACAGTATGTTGTCTTGAAAGTCTTCAGTTATTATCTGGATCCTTTGATTACTTACAGAGGTTTCAGTGGTATGTGCGTTTCCTTCTCTGTTTTTGATATCCCAGGAATTGGAGGAAGAGGTAGAAGCTCCTTAGGAATTGGTTTAGGAGGCCTAAACAAAGTTCAAAAAGTATGAAACAGGGTGACTGCACTGGGAGTGTGTTAAAAATAAAACCAATTAAAAATTAATTTAATTTATTTTTTGTTTTTTTATGCATTTTACAGGCTTCACGCCTGTAGTGAATGAGTTAATGTAAATATTAAATAAAAGAGAATATGTGCCAGTAATGACTGATAATGTTTTCCCAATACAAATAGACAAAAATATGATACAATGATAGTTTTCTACCATCCACATTTTAACAATAGATATGTAATAGTCTTTTCTGTTGAAAAATAAAGCTTGAGATTTAAAACAAATTATATTTAGTGCATTATATATTTAACCACACCTAATTGTAAAGTTGTTGCTGTTTTGATATTGAGTATTGTGGTGCCACGTGGGGCGCTTTAGCCATGTGCACGCAAGGCTGGCTGAGAACAGCGCCTGGAGGTGGGACTACGGGAGTTTATATAGTGGAGCGGAAGCTGGGAGACAGCCTCTTCCTTTCGCATCTGTGTGTTAGTGAAGATGCAGCTCTGTAACCCCTGTCCCTGTGTGTGTACCTTTCCCCGGTTCGAGTTAATAAATGTGTTGTTTAACCCCATTCCCTGAGTCTCATGCCTGCTCGATCCTGTACCGAAACCCGCAGTTGTTACAGTATTTTACTGTTTTACTATCGTTTGACTTTGAAAAGAAGGTGGATAAGGTGATAAAGAAAAGGTGCTGCATAAAATGAAAATGGAATGATATTAATAGGTGGGCAGAGCGTAATAAAGCATCACAAATAGTTATATAGCATGAAACAAAAAGTAATGATGCTGATTATCTACAACAAAATTTAAAAGTAATTTATTAATTTATTCCCAAAATATATTATGCATTATATAAAATAATATAATATATAATATAAAAATATGACAAATAAACCAGTCTTTTTTGTCCCAGTTGTTCTTAATAATAATCATTCCTTCTGTCATTTTAATTTTTTAAAGCTACATAAAAGTATTAATAATGTTACAGTTGTAGGTGATAATGGATGTTCTAAAAATCTTGAAAGAATGGGTAATGCCTGGCAGTGCAAACATTTCCAGCTTCAAAGCAAAGAGGATGTTTGCTGAGATGTAGGGGGACCAGATTCTTTGATCAAAGAAGTAATAAAGTTGACCTTGTTTTAGCTTTGTTAATTAAGTTCTGGACAAATGATTAAGTGTGAATCAACAATCCAGAAAGACATGATTAAGATCAGATCAAGACAGAGAAAAAGGAAGAAAATGAAAGAGAAGGAAAAGTTGATCAGATCGCAAAGGAGAGAGGAGGCAGGTAGAGAACTTGAAGCTTGGGCCAGGTGAGAGCTCCTGATTTGAGATCATCTGAAAAGATCATATTGGAGCTTAGTATTTGAGAGCTTTCTAGTCTGAGTTTTTGGGAACTTGGATTTCCTGAGTTAAGAATACCTCACTTACAAATGGCCTTTACTGTTTGGTGTGTGTATTTTTAAAGTTTGTTTGATATCTTAGTTTTCAGAGAGAGAGATTTAACTGAAGGTTGTATTGCATTTAGTTTAGAAGGCAGCTTAACTCGTATTTGGGCCACTATAGGCATTATTTAAGCCTCAAATGCTTGGTAGCATTTCTTGGGGAGTTTCAAAGCAAGAATGGAACTAAAGTGTTTACTGAGTTGCATTAGGTCTGAAACACACTGATCAATATTTATTATGTTGTTACAGCTATTATCAGTGATTACTGAAGTGTCATTAAGAATCTAGATACAATGGTAAACATCTGTCTAGGGTTAACAGCTGAAGTTCTCAGAGCTTCAAAGCAAGGACTATGGTATACTAAGTTGTGCTAGGTGTGAGATAGCTGTACGTTGTTTTGTTTATGATGTGTGTTGCTCATTATTAGTGCTCTTTCTAATAAATGTTTGTATAACCCAGTGTGCCTGATTTATTACTATTTTAATTAAAGATGTGTCAGATAACAAAGAATTGTAGTACTTATTGCTTGGGTATGTTCTTGACAAAATCTTTACAAATTGGGAGGTTACGATTACTTAAGGATTTGATGAACTTGCTCAGCCTAATCATGATACAGTATTTTATATTTTCGTAACATCTATTTGGAACAACAACAACAGCAACAAAAACAACATCAACAACAACAATATAATAATAATAATAATAATAATAATAATAATAATAATGGCTTACACCTTAGCCTTGTTATAAGTCCTCTAAAATCTGTGTGTATTCCACATTTCTTGGAAACTGTGCAAAACATTTCCCCTGTATGCCTTGATACAAAACTGTTTCTCTTGAATTTTGAAACGTTTGTCTTGTTGGCCCTCAGCTAAGTGAGTTAAGGCAATTTTTCCTATATTTAAATATTCAACAAACATTCTTAAATACACTTAAATCACGTATGTCATTATTTCTCATGAAATGAAGAATACTAAATGAAAAAAAATCTGATAGAAAAGCTTTCAACATTTTTTTACTAGCATTTCAACAATTCTTTTAGTAAGAGTTTTTTTAATTCATTGTTTTCTTAATCATTATGAACAATATACTTTATACCATTACAAAACAATTCAGTTCCATTGTGTACCAAAACTGTGGAATGTGATTCAACCACCCTTTTACAAATCGATTAATTCTGACCTATGTTGAATGCTTTAATTTTTTTAGACAAATCTTTATTTATCTTTTTATGTTTTCCATTTTCCTTTTCTGTAAATATTACAGATTTTGCATTCATCCTGCATTGAAAAAAGTAAATTAAAATAGATTAAAATAAGTTTTCTTGAAGAACAAATTGCTTCAAATACAGATTGATTTGAGAAGGAAGAGATAATACTTATAATCATAGGCCAAATTATTTACAATTTTTACAACATTTGTCCAATATCCATCCGTTATCGGAAAGCCACTTATGCATTGTAAGGGTCACGACACCCGGAGTCTATCCAGGAAAGCCCAGGGCTACACCATGATTCTGCTTTGATAGTTTGGGACTAGAGTCCTTTAAAATGTCCACACTTTTCACCACTTTGTCTTTGGAATGAACGAAAAACCACAACACCCAGTGAAAACCCATGCAAACATGGAGAGCACATGAGACCATTTACTCCACACAGATTGAAACAAACACATGAGCTGCACTGCTAACTGTCATGCTGCCCCTTTTGTTCAGCAATACATTGTAAAAAAAACCAATGTTGAGTCATAATGCCTTCTGGTGAAATGTTTTGACTGCAGTTTGGGTTGTGTTTCTAAAATGTGAATACCAAAAAGTCTGTATTAATCAATCTATCCAATTTGTAGCTGTGCAGCTGGTGTTCAAACATGTAAACAAAATAAAAAAATAGGAAAAAGGTTATTTATTTTAGTCTGATGAGCTGTGAGTAGAATTTTAGAATTCAGACAAAATAAATTCGGATTTATTTTTTCATTCTCAAAATGATCAGAATTAAAATGGACTCAAAAATGCACAAACAATTCAGAAGTGATAATGAGTCAACTGTTACCTTGGTGGAGGCTGTAGGTTCTGAAAGAACAGAAATAAAACATATCTTAGTATCCTTTTCAAATTGTGCAGGTTAAAAAAAACATCCCTGTTTTCTTACAAAGTCATTTCAGAATCTTGAAGAGTTTATTTCATGATTGAGTTAATGATTTCATCGATTGATGATTGCATATAATAATAAAGGACAGAGAAAATAAATTAAATAAAAAATTTAATAATTTATATAGCACCCAAATAATGTAGTGAAATAATGGATGCATTGTGGAAATCACATTATCCAAGTCACTGCATAATTTGTACTTTAAAAAGCATTAGATAGTATTGTTCATGTCAGTGATATTATAAATTGAAAGTTGAATACAGGACAATTTCTGTAAGAGATAAGTGATTTCATTGCCAGAACTTACCTGAAAATCAGTACTGATTAATCTTTCCCCTAATAAGAAGAGAATAGTTTAGACCTTGTTTTTGTACACTTATAAATTATAAGATAGGGTGTGAAAATAGATTTTTCCTTCATTTCACTATCTCTCTATGCAAACACTGTCCGACCTATCCCTTTGTACTCTTTGGAGTAGATACAATTAAAGTAGCTAAGCGAGATATAATTAGATATTTAATTTGATATTTAGATACAATTAGAACATTTAATATATTACTCCTAGGAGTACAGATGCAGCCATTCAAAATGCGCGGTACAAACCCGCGGTACGCTAAACTACCCATAAGCCACCGCAGGGCACCGCAGTAAGTGATTGGCTGGCCAAAATGACCGACAGGGGCACTCATGGTGCATTGGTTGGTAGTGAAAACATTTAATCATTTAATGTCTTTACTGTGCACATTTTAATCCGCTTAGTTTTGAATATTTATATGGAATTTTACCACTAAAGGGAAATTTTAGTAGCTGAGCATAAAAAGAAGAGGAGCATAACGCATCTGAAGGTCATAAACGATATTAATTTAGGAACATAAACATTACTGTATGTACATAAACTGTACTGTGTATGGCTGGTCTTGGTAGTTTAAAGAAAAAATACACACCAGTCTTCCATTTCTCCCTAAACATTTTAAGCATGAAAGTTTTATTAAACGGTACCCAAATATGCGATTGCTGTATAGAATGAATTTTAATTAAAAAAAATTATTTAACACGAAAATTAAGCTGTTTACATCTTCCGCCTGAGAACAGTCACGCGTTGCTACCCAACGCAGAAACACAGCCACTAACTAGCAAAGAGAGGACATTAGCTAGCCAATATGACAAAGAAATAAATGATTATTTTGTTTCTTTCTTTGCACATTTATTTGAACATTTCCATCGATTGTACAAGCACTTGGAAACTGTCCAATCCCTAGTTCATCAGGCATTTTGTTTTACGCTGCGGGCATTCTCCCGGTCTGGTGCCGGTCTGTGTCTTCTAGGATATAATGCCAGCGAACTCTTGTTTTTATGTCCACTATAACAGACAATCTCCTTTGCTTTTAGCCGAGCGTTTAATAATTTCCTAAAATGAAAATGATGTACTTTATTTCCCTCATGGGATCAATAAAAGTATCTATCATCTATCTAAACTATGGGACAGAATTCTGGGGTCTTCCCATACCAGAGATTATGGTAGGGCTTCAGAATGGTGATTGGCTGACACCATCTGACACCCCTCTGATTGGAGAAAAAAGACGTGCTGGTTTGCTGTACATACTGTACCAGGAAGAGGATTTCTTTCTATTCGAAACGTGTATTTTAAAAGTTAAAGAAGTAAAAACCTTATAGCGTACACAGATTTCTAAACTGATCAGGATTGTTATCTTTGTCTTATGCATAATAATGTTCACCGCTCTGTCCAGCAAATTAATAATAAACTTTATTTTATATAGCATTTTAAACGAATAAGTAATTAGATTGCTCATAAACCTAATCACTTATTCTACATAAACACAGCGTAATTGCTCTCTGAAAATGCTTTTTCTTTTTATTTAGGCTCAGATTTCAACTATAGATCATATTATTATAAACTTTCTTGGAAAAATGTCTTTTATGTAAACCATGTTTGCTATTAATTCATTTAGGGCTAGAATATGTTCATTGTCTTCCAATCGAGTCGAGTTGACATTAGAAGCTTGCCACAATTAAAAGAAGCAATTAAACACAGCGTAATTGCTCTCTGAAAATGCTTTTTCTTTTTATTTAGGCTCAGATTTCAACTATAGATCGTATTATTATAAACTTTCTTGGAAAAATGTCTTTTATATAAACCATTTTTGCTATTAATTCATATAGGGCTAGAATATGTTCATTGTCTTCCAATTGAGTCGAGTTGACATTAGAAGCTTGCCACGCCTGGACTGTTACACCAACGCATTTGCATGTTAAAGCGATTTCATTGAGGAGCCTAGCTTTCTTAACTAGTAAGTACTGTACTTCCTTGGTTTTGGAGGGGGGAGGTGTCTTTCGCTGGAAATCTCGCCCCCTTCTACTTTGAAAATACCTGTGAAACCGGTTTAATTCGTCACAGCCAGCACTCCCGCAGAGAGGGGGGTTGTACTCGTTAATGTCTTAGCCGGAACACATCATTATATCTCATTTTGTATTTCTATAAAAAAATCGTTTGCCCAGCTTAACACTATTGTTGTTATTGTTTTTATCCTGTAAAGCGCTTTGAGGAGCACAGCTTTCTCACCACTTAGATTACTTTTTGATACCATCCTTACACAAAGCAGAAACTTCTTGTAATTTTCGATGACATACAAGTGGAAAGATTACAGATTTTAATCGTCTTTTTTCTGAACCAGGGAAAATCTGATCATGTTTCTCTATAACAATAATAAAAAACTTTATTTTACATATCACCTTTAATTGTGGCATCTCAAAGCAATACAGTAGATGTAAACCACAGATTACAAAGTAAATACCCAGACAAACGCAAACGTGTTTTTAATAAAATGCTTTTATTCATTCAGCAGAGAGAGAGTGTAAAACCTGGGCGTAACAGCTGTTCCTTTTTCTGATCACTCGCTCTCTGGATAAACGTCTCACCTGTCCTGTTCTTTGTTTTCCTAATTTGCTGTTTATGCCTTCTGCGATCCACTCCTGCCCTCACACCTAAAGAAGACTATTTTAAATTTCTTTGCGCGGTCCATTGTGCAATTAACCCTTGTATGTGCTGTCCTTAAGGTGATATCACATAAAGGTGATATGTAAAATAATGATTTTTATTATTGTTATAGAGAAACATGATCAGATTTTCCCCGGTTCAGAAAAAAAGATCTAAAGTATACTAGTTTGTCACTAGTATACTTTTAATACAGTCTTTGCTGTGCTCTTGAGGATCCTTGTGATATTTCGAGCTCTGGTTGAATGATAAGTGTCGCAGTTTAAATCTCTCTCTCTCTCTCAATTCAATTCAAGGTGCTTTATTAGCATGACAGATGGGTACAATCAGTGTTGGGTATTTACTTTGCTTTGAGATGCCACTTTTAAAGGTGGTATATAAAATCAAGGCTTTAACTTGCTTTAACTCCGCAAGTCTGAGTTCTTGTGTCTGTCCTATCCGAACCCGAAAGTATTACAATATGTATCTTTATAGCAGGTGGTGTACAGCTTTTTAGTATAGATTACACTTTTCTAAAATGTATTTAAAAAATAAAAACGATTACAATCTAATCTTTCCACGTTTGATCCCAAGATCCCAAGAAAAATAAATCTAAACGGGGAGAAAGCTATGCTGAAAGTTTATTAAGATACTTAGAAGATAAGGATATCAATTTATGTTGCATTTGTCTGATTGTGAATAAAAAAACACATATATTTAAACACGCGTTTGTGATTTAAATCAAAACGTGATTTAAATCAATATAAATGTTTATATTGTAATGCCTAGGTGACTATTAATTGTTATTAAAATGACTTAAATTCGATCATGTTGTGATATTTAGAAATATAAAAGTCAATTAATTGTCCATAATATTGCTATTCTATTTTTTTCAAAGAAATGTCGCAGTACACGAATATAATCATATCGTTATTAATTTCTTTAGATACCGATTCCATATTATATTAGCAGAAAAGCTTAAAACTACCACTTTTTTACACACTATTTCACGTTAGTTAAAGACTTCGATGCTTAAAATGTTTAGGGAGAAATGGAATACTGGTGTGTATTTTTTCTTTAAAGTACCGATTCCTGGAATCTGACTGGCTGACACCCTTCTGAAGTGGTTCCATAATATCTGGTATACGGAAAAGAAAGCGTTGATAAAAAAGCCTGGATTCTCATGTATCTCATACAAGTATCTTTTAATACAGTCTTTGCTGTGCTCTTGAGGATCCTTGTGATATTTTGAGCTCTGGTTGAATGATAAGTGTCGCAGTTTAAATAATTTTCGTAGTTAGAAATTATGAAACGCTCTGTTAACAGCAAGGGAGTTTTTATGTCTGTTGCAGTAAAAGAAAATGCCTGACAAAGTAGGGCTTGGACAGATTCCAAGCGCTTGTACAAATGTGCTAAAGAAATTATACTTTGAGTTTACAGCTTGTCCAAAGTCATTCATTATTAATACTATTAGTAATATCTTCGGTAAAGGCTTTGATGTATAAATATTTCTGATAAAGGTAGGTTGTGTACTTTTGTCCAACTGAGCAATCTTGCTTTCATAAAATATACCAACTTTTTATTGACTGATGATTAACATGCTGTAATACACAGTTGAAATTTAAAAGCTCAAATGCTGTACATGAGAGGTTAAGCTTTATTGGCTCCTCCTGGCGGTTTTACAAGGTGATTCCGGATACTTTCCGGCATGACGTCAAATGACGCGATATACCCCGTGATACTCCATGATACTGCGACACGCCCACCGGGGTATACCGCGAAATACCCCACCCATTTTGAATGGCTGCTTCCCACAAACAACATTTTTAATCTGAATTTATTACAGATAATACTGTACATTTAATACATTATTGTGCTCTGAGGGAGAGAGGTATGGTAGTCTCACTCATATAGACAATACTTCCATTAGACTGGGTGATTTGAAACATGTCCACCTAAATGGATCTGTCATAAATAGTGTTTCAGAATCTGACTGTATGATTTTTCACATCATTGCTATGCCTGCTCTGACCAGTATCAGTATGTTCAGTATCAGACATATTTGACTACATGGCTGCATTACTACATAAAGGGAGACACTGTGACTGTTGTCCATATGTTGTTTAATAAAATCCTATTTATCTACAAGCATTCCCTTCTGTTACCAGAAATACTAATTCATACCTGCTTGCACACCCCTATAGTACAGCACTGTAAAATGTCTCAGCTGCCTTGGCCACTTCCTGTTCTAAGACAGCTGTAACCAACTTTTGCTGACAGTTTTAGTGGCTCTATCATGAGAAGTAAATTCTGAACTGGGCCTCTAAGTGTGCATACGTCAGATAAAAAAAACATTTAGAAGCATCACATTTTGTACAGAGCCTGGGGCTTTGTACAGAGGCTATTTTCTCTGTTTATTGACCTGGTAATAATTTATACCTTGTATAATTTATAGAAGCGATATATTGATGACTGCATCGGTGCCGCCACATGCTCTAACGATCGGCTTGAGTGCTTCCTGCACCATTTCACTAACTTCCCCCATCCCTCAAATATACGGTTAACATATCTTCCACTACTCTTCCATTTCTAGACATCAACTTCTCCATCAACTACCCCCGACTCTCCACTTTGGTTTATTACAAACCCACGGATTCACACAGCTATCTCCTGTATAGCTCATTTCACCCCAAACACACTAAAAACTCTCTCCTTTTTTCATAGTTCCTTCAGCTATGACGATTATGCAGCGACGACATCGACTTCGAGACCCAAGCCCTCAAAATGTACTCCTTTTTCATCAACAGAGGATACCCCAGCAGTGTGATTGACAGGGCCCTTGCCCGAGCCAAAAACCCGATCAGGAACTCCCGCCGTAACAACCGCATTCCTTTGGTACTTCCCTACCACCCTAACACACTTCCTATCCCCAGGACTATTGATGACAACTTTTCCATCCTACAGGATGATCCCTCCGTTGGGGCCCTCTTTTCTGATCGCCCCATCATCTCATATCGCCGACCACCTAATCTGCGTAACCTCCTTGTTCATAGCTCCCTTGACCGCCCTCAACAACCATCCACACCATGCACTTTCCCTTGCAACAGAGCTCGCTGTATCACCTGCAAGTACACATCCACCACCACACTCATTCAAGGCCCCTCAGAACAATTCCGGATCACCCAGACGGCATCTTGTACCTCCAGCAACCTTATTTACTGTATCTCTTGCAGTAAATGTCCAGCCATCTACATTGGAGAAACAGGAAGGAGACTCGGAGACCGCTTCAGAGAACACGCCAGGGCTGTGAAGATTAAAGATCTCTCCAAGCCTATTGTTTCTCATTTCACCTCTGACAGCCACGACCACTCTAATCTCTCCATCTGTGTTCTCAAAGACAGTTTTCCGAACTCATACATCAGAAAGACTACTGAAACCAAAATTATTCTGCAGCTAGGATCACACCTTCTCCCTTCTCTTAACGACAGACTACTGTTCTTTTAAATTTTCTCCATTCATTGGAAGTTTCATTTCACACCTCTCTACACCCATTCTGACTTCACACCTCTTGATTGGCCTCTCTTTCTGTCCCCTGCTCCCGCCTCTCACTCCTCCTCCCTCCCAGCCTTTGTTCTCCCGCTACATTACCTTTGCCTACTCCCTTGTCTATCTCACACCAGAAGAAGGCTCCATGGCCGAAACGTTGTGTTCTCTTTCTTCTTTTTTTCAGCATGGAATAAACCTATTACTTGTTCCCTGGTAATAATTTTCCATCCCAAACAGATAACATCACCTTATCTCTAAGGCATTATAATGAAGTTTACATAACAGCTTTTAAACAGCAGACCTTGCCTAATTAATTTCCAAGTAGGTTGTGAAGCTAGTGCCTTTACAGTATAATAGATTGATTAGTGGATGGAAAATGTTCAGTAATATTTAAATAAAATAAATTAAATAACTCACTTGTTGGAAGCAGTGAATTCCTGTTTGGCTTTAAGTCTCTGTTCACTACAGGCCCTAACATTAAACATTAAAAAAAGAACAAAAAATATAAATTTTAAGCGTGATGTTTTGAAAGATATCCATCTTTCAAGTGGACTATTGTACACATATTTTATATATCACTGCATCGCATACTTTTAAGATGTATAGTTTGATCAATATCTTGTATTCCACTTTGTACCCTGAATTCAGTAAAGTCAATCATTTCCCCCTATGAACAGCTTACATGTTTAAAATGTGATTAAACTAATAATGGTCTACAGTCCTTTTAAAAAAAGCAAATATTATGAAGGTGAGTAAGATTTTCCTTTTGCTTAGCTTTTTAGCAGTTTAATCTTCTTAACATATATGTAATAAAAACAACAATAATCTAATTATTAATAGTCATAATCTCTTAATTATACAAAAATAAAATGGATAATATACAGTTTGATAATTCTTTCTTCTTTTAGAATGATTTTTCTGTTTAACTTCAGCTCATTATTATCAAAATACGAGTAAAATAATAGTTTGCACAAATTACCTGGTATATTTCTTTCAGGAAGTTTTGGAGGAATGTTCTGGAACTTCTGTAATCATAAAGACAAGGAATAAAATGCTGACTGGACAGTAGAATCTTGCAGGTGTCAAATGAGTTACATAATTTATTTTTTTTAGTATCAAAGAACAAGCTCTTTGCAAATTAGTAAGTGGCAATCCCTTTCCATAACAGCTGCAGGGTACTCTGGTTTCTTTTTCAGTCATTAATCTAAATATTCTTTAGCTTATCTAAGATCCATTCAAAACCTTAAGAACTTTGAAAGATTTTTTTTTTCATTTGCAGATTTGAGTTTCCATCTTCTCCCAATTTATTGTTACTTTTTTCTGGGAATTACAAAGTCTTGTCTCTTGCAGATGATGTATCATATTGGGTCAGGTTTGATATAATACTGTAACATCCATCCATCTTTTAAACACTTTATTCAGTACATGGGCCTGCCAGAACCTATCCCAACAGGCCGCAAGGCAGGATACACCCTGATGGGACACCAGTCTGTCTCAGAATACCATTACATATTTGATATTTTGTAATTTTCAACTTTAGAGTGAAAACAATATCCCCATATTTTTTTTTCAATATGCATTGAATTTAATTGTATAATTCACTACAGCATACAATACTTACTTTCAGGCCTGGAGATGAGAAATGTGGAGGACAAGATTGATGATATCGGTTATCTAAAGAAGATAAAAAAACAAACATAATCTAAGACAACATCTTTTTAACATTGTTTAAACCCAAATCAGGTGAATCACCCACAGCAGCCTTTTTCATGTGGATAGGAAGGCTGCAGTCTACCACTAGATGGCATATGTGACACATTTTTGAAGCGCATTTAAGGATATTAAAACTCTCTTCTTTATCAGACCTTATGATGATCAGAAAATATATTGAGTCAAATAATACAGAACTTTAGAACAGTTGAATTTTTTAAAGTAATGATACTTGAAAAACTTCCCTGTTTAGAGAATTGCACTTTGGGGAATGTGGACCTTGTCCTTTGAATATAAATAAAATGTGTGTATATGACTGATTATTACTGTACAGCATTAATTGGGTCACTCTCACTTGCAGTGTTCTAATATTTGGATAAACAGAGACTAGGCCACAGCTGGGGTATCTGAACTTGTGAAATGAGAATAATACCTTGTGTTTTAGCCTCAGGTCCCAAACACTGGTGATTATTTCATCATCTAATGAGAACCTTCATCTTGTGATTTTCCAAGAAATCACATGGTTTTTTTTTCTGATATGCTTGAGATTTCAATCCTGAGATTGGATGAGACAGATATCAAGAAAAAGCCTTGGCATAACTAGCCCTATAAGACAATCTATCCCCACATATAAGCTGTTTATGGCAGGATTAATTAAATTGATCAAAAATGTAAACCAAATCAATAATTTGGTATAAACATAATTCTCTTACACTTCATTAGGACAAAATGTTAAAGACAGGGATAACATCTATTGTCAATATACAGTACTTGTAATAATTTAATAAATCTTTTAATAGATTTTGATGTAGTACAAAACATGTCAATAACAAGTTGTAGGGTGCCGAAAGACATCACATAGATGCGTATTTTTAAAGGGATGGGTTTTATGCCAATGTTTCCTTTTAATATGAACTTTAGCAGGACTGTCCAAAAGATGGCCCCAGAGCTGCATGTGGCACTTTGAGCTGCTGTCCATGGCTGTGTTGATTTTTACTGAGAAGCATTCAGTTGAAAGTTCCCCAGGTTTCAGTGTTATGCTATAGGTGATTTTTTTAAAATACATTCATTTGTAATTTTTGTGTTACACCTATTTTGTATGCAGGAATGTATTATACTGTACTTTTAAAGATTATTTTTGAAAATGCAAATGATTTCCATATTAACCTGCATAGTCTGGCTCGGGATTTAAAGGTTTTGCAGGGTGAATTCTGACATTTCGCAATTCTTCTTGATCTTCTATGGTATTGTAATCACCTTCTTTGGAAGGTTCAGAATCATCATCCCCATCATTGAACCAGCTGTGCTCAGTCACATTCTTCCTCACTACATGGTCCTGTTTTAAAATATCACAAGAGGAAAAGTGTTTTAATGAAATAGTATTATTGATATGAAACATTTTTTTCCTTTAAAAATCTTTCCAGTATCTCTGTGTAAAGTATAATTTAATTTCAAAATGTAATGTCATTATTTTCAGTTTACTAATGTGGAATTCTGTCATTCGTATGCATCTTGTATTACAGTATGTATGAGTACAAAGTATACATATGTGTACAAAGAGAAGCATTTCCTGAATAGAAAGTAACTTGTAACGTCACTTTTTGGACCTCATCTGATACCATGGAAATTCTAAGATTTTATAAACTATAAAATTTTTCTAAGTTACATAATAAGAAAACACAAAGCATGACTTCAACATCGTTTCTGTTCCAATTAAAAAATGAAAGCCTTACAAACAACTTCTGGGTCACATTTGTTAGTTTTTGTAAATGGAGTAACAGGAGTGAAGCCAACAACTGTTAATTGATCAATGATCACAGTAAATCCTTGAATATTTTTTGCAAATGTAACATTTTGAAAAATATAATTGTCGATGTAATTATTACATTTTGTGCTTTGGGATTCAATCAAGGATTAGAGATGAAGAACAAACAGATAATGCAGACACTTTTACTTAAAATGAAAGTGAAAAATACAGGAAAACGCTGAGCAGAGAGTCAAGAAAGGACCACTGGCATTGGAACAAAAATATCTAATGTATAAATATAAATATAAATATAAATCCTTCACTGGAAGAGTTGTTACGTATTTCTGCTGTATTAATGCTGGTGCCCCAATATATTGCACTTTTTCCTATGGACAACAATTTTTCTAAACCAATGCCCCAGTCTGCTGACCAAGGACAATGCAGTAGAGGGCAGTACTCTTCAGTTGAGATGGTAAACCATTCCGAAATATTTTTAAGCTTATGTAATGCTATCTTGATCTGAATACTAGGGTTGCTAAAATATTTACACTGTGATTATTGAGTGTTCCATATACTTAATTTGAAGCTACACATTTAATTATAATTGTAGCCAAGTAATAGTAATAGTAACAAATTTCATGTTTGTATCTCAATCTGTAGTTGATTAAACCTGCTCTGTGCTTTCCAGGGTCATTGTAGCTAAAACATTTTATAGGGCTTCAAACGTTTGTGTACTGAAAAGAAATTCAGTGCAATTCAAAGCAAATCCAAAGATTCCTGGATACTGAAAAGATTCTTGCAGGTGAAGGCATTTAAAAATTACATTGTCAAATGTCTTGAAAATCTAGAAAACCTCTGAAATTATTTGTATGATCAACAGATTAAGACTGCGGGACTTGTGATGAAGTTTGAATTTCTGTGGGAATCTGTGAAACTATTAGTGATGAAGATAGTATCATATAAAATATTTCTGCTAGATGGGTGTCTTATAAACTGAACTCAATATGTTGTTGAAGCCAGTACTCTGGCTTCTTTCAAGAAATGTCAGGATGAGATCTTTACATCAATAAACTACTAACTGTCAAATGAGGTATATAGGATAAATGGCCTCATCTCTTTTCAAACTGTTCTTACTCTCTGTTCTTACAGGACTTCCACCAGCGACTGTGTGCTATTTAATGAATTACTAATTAATTACTTGCTGTGCAAATCTACAAGCACTGGTAAATCTTAGGCTGGCCTGCTGCCCTAACTGTTTAATAGCATCTGCAACACACAGTGGGAAATTATGAGAAATCGGGGTTATGCCGCTGCATTGCAATTCATCAATTTATAGACCAGCATATACTGTTGTGCATCTTAACTTGAGTGAATCCTCCACTCTACAACACAGACTTAGTCTCTAGTGACTGATATGTGTTCTAGCTTTTGAAGGGTGTAAGTCCTGTGTGGTACAAGGAGCATAAAACATCTCCATAGATAATTACTCTGAATAATAAGTATGATAAGTGCATCAATATGGAGGTTTTATTACTTTGAGAAATAAAGTTAGGAAATTATTGCATTTATGTTCCTACATTGCCTGTGTTGTAAATTATTTTACTGCTTACTGAGAAAAAATATATTTAGAGGCACACTATTCACATGAACAATACAAGTTTATGAAAGAAAAAACCATCAGAAAGAAGACTAAAGAAAGAAATAGATTACACTCTCATTGATAATGACACTCATAAATAATTATGAATAATGCATTTAAAAACTATGGTCACATAGGCACATAGATGGTGCACTGATTGCAGGAGAATTATTTAAATGTATCTTTAATGAGACTGGAGCCTATAGTGAAGAATAACACATTTTAAGGAAAATAGGTGCAGAATGGACTATACTTAATCCATCATGCTACCTGCCAGAGACAAAATTATTCATCAATATTAATTAGGAATTAAAAACACCAGTGGAGCAATATGTTTATTACATGGAAAAAAATAACCAAAATGTAGACCATTTAATTACCATTTACCATTTAATAAAGCATTCTAGGAAAAATATGAGTTGTGTCATTTGTTAAACTCCAAAATTATTTTTGAAAAGAATAGGTCTGAAAGCATCATTAAAAAGTAAAACAGTCGTGATTACAGATATTTAAATATGTTATAGATTTAATAACAACATTAGCATTTTCATCAAAAAAGACTTTTAAGAATGCTAGGCAAAACAAGAATATGTAAGTCATAATATACATAATATTTACAAGAAGTGAATTATATGCAGATACATATTATGGGTCAGATACTGTCAATGTGTGTGTGATGTAGGGATACTGTGATATTACTGAATGAACACAGAAAAGATACCGCTGACAGATGGCCATAAGTGGGATTTGTAGAACTATGTACTGTAGGAATGCAATTGATACTATTTAATGAAAGATGTCAACATGTGAGAAGATCAATGGCATTTCTATTTCCAGAAGAGGTAACACTTACGTGTTATTCAGTTCTCTTCTAATTAATTTTATTTACAATATTTTCTTATTATGTGCCCTTAATAACTGCAGCTTAAAAAATATGTAATAATACATACAAATACAAAAAACATCAAAACAGTAAAACATACTAATAATATAAATGACAAGACAAATAAATATGAGGAAAGCATGTTACAAGTACAAAGCAGCATGTCCATGTCCATTTTTTTCATTGGGAATGAAAATAATTACCATCAAGTGGTAAATGAGAAGGAATTGTTAAAAATAGTAAAGAAAGAATGTCATTGAGCAGACTTCAGTATCAGTTGGTGGTTAAAGGTCATGGCAGTGTGAGAGTGATCACAGGAGCTGTTTAAAACAGATGAGTCTTGAGCAGAGGCCAAAAGAAGGACAGGTTCTGGATAGTTCTGTTTTCACTGCGTAATTTATTCTATTGAGATTAGAAGAAGGTGTGGAGAGGTCTGAAGGGTGTTAAGGAAGAGATGAGGGACTTGAAATGATTGGGGCAGGAGAAGACTGGATTTATCCCCAAGGGGATAAATCCAGGGGACCCAGTAAGTGTGATCAGCAAAGTACAGAAAGAGAGCCAGGTGTAAATGGCACCAGATATTCCCAGGTCAGCAGTTGTTTACAGATCATAGTGTCTACAGTGTCAAAGTCATAAACGAGGAGAAGGTGGATTAAGGCAAATTGAGATAGAAGCAGCACAAGCTGACACTGGTAATAAAAAAATAATATTTTTGGTACTGTGTGTCAGTTGAAATGTAGACAGGTGAGGGTCAAGAGATCAAAGGTAAAAAAATAAAATAAAACCATCTTTATTACAAGAAATGCAACACTGATCAGATAAGGTTACCTAGTTCTGATTTATATTTGCATGTTTCCTTTCCTTAGATTACAGGAAACATCTAAATTGGTCAGTAAATTACCTGAATTATGTAGTACTTTCTGTCATAATTTTAACAAAAGTACCATTTTGATGAATTAATTTTAATGTAATCATAAAATCACAAAACATGCCAAATTCTTTGAGCCTTACTGTAGGTACATTTATACATTATACATTATACATTTATACATACAAAAAATGTTTATCCATTGCAATTCAGAAGTTTGTTTTGTTGTTACATATGAAAGTACTCACCATTTTTGTTGGAAGCTCATAACTGTTTACATTTGTTAGTCCTGGGAACAAAAAAAAAGTATTTGTGCTGCTTCAGGGCTCCCGGTCAAACTGTATTCTCTCAGATTTATTGTGTGGAATCTCAGAAATGTTACAAGAATTGTTTCCTAGTATTGTCTAAACATTTTTCAGTGTCATCACATTCATTCAATTGCAAAAGAAAACATTAGAGAACAATATGTTCTTTCAAGATTACAGTTTACTCTACAGATATAACCCTTGACTATGACCCTTTGACCCAAAAATCAATGCCAATGGCTTTGTATTGAGTGAAAGAACAGACCTACCTAATAAAGAAACTTTCCACTCACTATCAACATATGTTCAGTTCATGTTACTCCAGGCCAGCTTAAGAAAGTGCTGCAGTAACAAGTGACCTGCCACTAGAGGTCACACAGCAGTGATAATTAGGTAGGTAAATAGATTAGTGTTGAAGGGTGTTTCCATATATTCACAAATGGGTATAATTGATTTTTGACATGCTGGGGTTGCGATTTTTTTTGTCATTTTCTTTTTGTTGAGCCCTGAAAAGGCAATAATCAGAAAGCATACTGCACATCACAGGGCATTGTGGGTCGATTGCAACGCACTTCCAGATATGGTACGGAACCTGGAACTTGGGATCATCCATAGCTGCAATCCCATTTGCCCAAAAATGGAGACCACATGATCACATTTTTAGTACAATAGTAAGGATTAAGCATCGTTGTTTTACCAAACGGGAACTAAAGGTGGCTCTGAATCATAACACTTGAAATATTAACACCATATGCAGTCTTTGTTTCAAAGTAAGAGCTTTTAATGCCCTTTAATGTAAAAAAAAGCTACAAAACTGGTAATTCGAAAATAATAAAAAAGTGCAGTACAGTCTGTACTGTGCACACAGTTTGACATTTCCTTCATTGCCCCTTCATTTCCTATGCAACTGCACAGTACCCCCTCCCCCTTTCCCCTCCTGAAGACATAGGAGCCCTACCCCCAGAGATTCTCCCTTCCAAAGGTCAGGTGAGAAACTGCTACAATATTACGTCAGCAATAATTTCCAACTATATTCAGAACTTTTCCATGTGACCTATTGTTCAATTTATTTTGATGCTAAATTGCTCAGTCTATGGCAAGGTTTGTATTAAGTTTAGTATGAACTGAGAAGGTAGCCAGGTTTGTGTGTGATTCTGTGTGTATAGACTCTTGGGATGGCCATAATTGAAGGAAATTAAAGGTTTGGTAAATTTGGATTAATTATTTTCCTGATTTTGGCTAGTATTGAATTTTGTTTCTGATTTTTTGGCAATGATAAGATCTCACATTAATATTTCAAAGTTTTAGGAGACATGTTTGAAAGTGCAAAACATGTCATTGCTTTTTTTTCCTCAAAATGTCTGAGGTTTCTACATTAATGTAAATGGAAATCTAATACTTTCTTCTCAGCATAGCTGGATGTACAATACCGTAAATCACAATATTGACCAGATAAAGCAGATTCTAAACAAGTCCATAAAAGAAGCATGGGATTAATACTGATGCAGATATAAAATCCACTATCATATGCAATAGATTAAAGAATAATTAGGTCACACATAACAATAATTGAGAAATTTGAGACACCATTGCAGAATAGCTGAAACCCATATGAGAAACTTTAGGATATAATTCAGTTAGAACTATTAGGATACTGTATGAAATTCATTTGTTTTATTGGAAATAAAAATACTAATATGTTGTTCCATGTGCTTTTTGAATCTTTTGTAATTGAATATTAATCCTAAAACTTCTAAAAATCTTAACTGTTTTGTTGTTGTAGTACATACCATCAGTAGAAAAATATTCTTCAGATTGAAAATATACCTGTGGCGAGAATCTATAAGAAAAAAGAAAAATGAGAGAAAGTAAATATTAGACTATCAAATTAAGATGTGTATATTCCTGGAAGAAAATGTTCTTCTTTTATTATACATTGTACATGTCAGTAGATGCGTTGAATTTTGAAATCCTCCTGAAATCAGCCTTTAGAATAGCATGTATAGTACATGGAGAAAGTCAGTAACCAAAGTTAGAGAAAGGAAGTCTAAAAGTACACAAAATTCAAGCACATAAGTACAATTAGGGGAAACTTCCAAATCTATTTTTTTCTGTTTTATAGAGAGGTGGATTTTAAGATGGAACTAAACTTGCATTTTCAAAAATTGCATTGTAAGGAATATGGTTAATGAGTCCTCTTTTTGAAAAATCTGTGCTGTAAACATTAACCTCTGGTAAAGACAGTGATGTGTACTGAACAAACTTTGACTTCAGGCAAAAAGATAAAAGGTAAGAATACAGCCTGAAGGAAAAACAATACTCACCTGCTTTGCAATTCACTGCTATTCAGTTCCACCTCTTCTTCGTTCACCTGTCTCGTAGCCCTAGATTTTTGAAAAAAAAAAGAAATCTATAACATAGGAAAATTATTATTATATAATGGTCTTCAAACTAGAAATGATTTTTTTTATTGATTAGGCAGGAGGATGTGTGGAGGCTCAATCAACTGCTATTCCAATAGAACTGAGAGAAATTAACACTTGCAAATGAACAGAATCTTCACATATTGTCACACATTATTGTGGAATATTTTACTTATTTGCTTATTTAATATTTTGACCAAATAAATTAAGACATTGCAGCCAGTAATTATAGTACAATTTACAGTAACTTGTAAATATTTATTTTATTTTACCTTGCTATGATATTGAATGCATTAAAAAATTAACAAAAACAACTTTATGGTTTTATTACTGAAAACTTCAAGGTTATGCAAGGAAGAAGGAAAAGTATAATTCAAGAGGAACCTAGTTTTGTATAATCCTCAGATGGGAAATATTTTACTCTTTCTTACTGATTTAGTTCACATAATAGCCTTTAAAATGTGACATATAATTCATTACCAGGAGAAATAAAACCTATGACCTTTTTTGATATTTTGACATTAAAATGCTTTATATTGAATGCTGTACAAACAACAAAAAGGGACTCTAATTGTAAAATACAGGTCTATCAGATGTATGCTTCACAAATCAACAGACAATCATAGTACTACATTTGATATAAGAAATAAATATTTTTCAACTGTAATGTGTTGTTCATGCCTGTATCATCAGGGCAATAAAAATTAATGTATCAGTCTGCCTTGTGACAGCCAGGGAGTTTAATACTTTAGTATGACACAAAAATGTACAAAACCTATCTTTAATAAAGGTTAACATTAGAAAATGGCTTGGACTTTATACCGACAGCCTGAGGAGAGATGCAGAATGTCACTGTAGAGGGTAAACAGTATATCTATTTGGATATAATGTACTTATACTGTACTGTATGTAATTAATTGTTTAAAACACAATGAAAATATATGAGCAGTCTTCTGTTCTTTAAATTTTTAAGTACAAAGTGTCTTCAAAAAGTATTGAAAGGTGTCACCATACACTGTTCTCTGTTATTTTACTTTGATGTTGCGTCCTGGCAATATGACCTAATTGACATCTAAGTTCTATCACATGACCCTAACTCAAGCTACATATATAGTTAGAATGTACATGTTCCCCCTTCCCCCTTCTCGCAATGATAGACTTGTTTTCTTCCAATCCCCGTGTTTAGAATGGCTTTGATGTTAGAGCAACAATCAAAGATAGGCTTAAGAAATGTACACCAACTCATGTGAGTCACAATAATTTTATTTGTGTAATGCAAATTATTTTAGTATGTTCTGCATCCTCTTGTGTTGTGTTGTTTTTTTAAATAAATCTATACAGGTTATGTGGAAAATGCATGACTTACTTGCAGTAGTAATAGCATAAGTGCTGTTAGTATTTTTATCTGTCAAAAAGAGGTAGCATCATACATTGTGTGTGTAAAATGTGTGTATGATATCTCTTATAATGCAAAACAACAGAAAATAAAAAAGCCTTTTGGCTAGTTTCATGATGAGGGAATTATTGTTAATGATCAGAGAAACCAGATTTTAGTAGCACTATAATGTAAACATCACATTTAATTCTTTGTACATAACTTTAGTGCATTATGAAGTAAATACCATTACCTTTTTTGTTCACTGAGAAATTATCTTTTTAAAATGCACTGTACTTATATTACAAAGAGAGTAGACTGTTGTTGTAGACTACAGACTGTTATCTGTAGTGTTCATGTCCCAACACTTTCTGAGAGAGTGTTACTGACATTAACTGAAACCATGGCATAATCAGATTTTTGGATATGTTTGGATATGGATTTGTTTCAGACTCTGTTTTAACAGATATTTTTCATTAGAGCTACTGATCCATAAATCTACATTTGTCGTGTGACAGTCTATGTGTCATTAAACTTGTTGTTATAATATGCAATACAAAGTTTGCAATGGAAAAGCCCCAGATAAATTTGGGTAGTTTGGAACTGTGGCTAAAGATATGATCTGGGAAACAGTATTGATGGACTTTTAAATACTGTACTTCTGACTATTCTCAGATAATAGTTTGGATATCTTATCTCAATTATGGATTTTAACATTTCTTCGTACTTATGTATATAATATAACAATACTGTGTGTTCTCCAATAGTCTAAGTTAGGGCAAATGTTACAACTGCTGTGTAAGTGGTTGACTACCATAGAAGAGCACTTTCAGTTGCACTTTCTTGCTTCAGTGACATAACCAAATCTTTTAAACGGGCACCTTATTCTAATGTTCTGGTTTTATTTGGTGAAGCTACAGTCACTGAGGTTTATAACATGTATTATGAAGATTAATTTGTGCTTGAAAGAAGCAGAAATTCTTACAGGTGTTGCAAATAATAAGGCCCCACAGAGGCCTGTGTCATGTGTGCCACAATCAGTTTTTACTTTTGTTAATATTCTTATTGACAATTGTAATAGTAAATAGTTAATATTTTATTAATTAATGTGAAAGAAAAAGAGATAAGTCAGGACCACATAAGTGTCCAAACCCATTGCTGTGGCAAACCAAAATTAATTTAGGTACACACAATAACTTTAACTAACAATTAGTTATTTAGTTGAGTGACCTGTCTATGTGCAACAATAGTGGTTCACATGATTTTGGAATACACGTATTTCTGGAACATCTCTCAGTTATGTAGTGAATTTCAAGCAAAGACTCAATCATGAAGATCAAGGAGCTTTCAAACAACTCAGGGATAAAGCTATATAAATATATAGATCAAGAGAAATGTATAAAATATTTTAAATACATATCACATTGGAACCAAAAACAAAACACCTAAAATCCCACACGGGGTTTGCAAAAGTACCCAAGTCATTCTGCAAACATGTGGCAAAAGGTTTTGTGGTCAGAATAGATTGGAACTTATTGGTATAAATACAAAATGTTACACCTGACTGCTACAGCTGTCAAGCATGGTGGTGACAGTCTTATATTATAGTTCTCTTTCTCATCAGCAGGGCCTGGGAAGCTTGTTAAGACTGATGGAAACATACTGGCAAATCTTAGAAGAAAACCTGTTTTAGATCTAAAATTAGGTTGAAAATTCAACTTTCAACAGGATAATAATTCAAAACATTAGTTAAACATTAGGTTAAACATGGGGTGGCTCAAAAATAAGATAATGAATCTCCTTGAGTGACTTGAATTCTATTGACAATCTGAGTAAAGACCTGGAAACTACTGTCCATAAGTGATTCCCGTGCAATTTAAGAGCCTGAGCCAAACTGTCAAGAACAATGAGCAAAAACTTGTACCTAACCAGTGTGCAAAGTAATTACCAAGCGTTGCCTTCACTGGTCTGAATACTTATCCAATCAACTTATTTCAGTTTTTCTCTTTAGTCTTGCTGCCATTTACTGTAACTTACCATTAAAGTCTTCAGTTTGTGCATTCAGATTTTCATTAAAATATTGATTTAAAAATGTTTATGTAATATTTGGCACTTTCATAAGATTTCACACCATAGGAAGGTTCTGAATACTGATTTTTTAAAAATTGATTGTTTAGCATAATGTCTTAATAAAAAGGTGTTAATTTTGAGCCCAAATTCTAAATTTACACTTCCGCTCCCCTACACATAAAAATGCCCTAGCAGTACACAGCACTGTATTAATCTTTTCTAGCAGCCCTCCATCCACCCAAACTTCACCATGCCAGCATAATTTCCCTGGCTCATCCATCAGTTGTCATTTCTTCAGACAGACAAATTCAAGCCAAAGCATTAAGTAAGCTACCCGTTGTTCATTGGTTCATTGGTTCATTATATCGTTATTAGAATTTGACCAAAATACTGAAACAAGGATTGCAAGCTGTCAAGCTAAAGTCAACAAAGGGATAGATTCCGTATTATAAATGGTGTACAGAGTAAAGCACGATTTCCTTAGTCCCAAATTTCACTTTAATAAAAACTTTGAAAATGTTTACAGCAAAGTTGATTCCATCTATTACTTGTAGATAAGTACATAATAACTATGATCTGTAGATTTGATTAGCTTTACTAACCTTAAATATGTTAAATCTAACCATACATTTGTGAATTTAAAGAGTTCAGGCTAGATTTCATGTTCAGTCTGTTTTATTGTTATAATTTGTTATTGCCCTTTTCGGATCCTCCTCTCTTCATGTATAGTTCTTTCTAACATTTTGTCTGCAATGTTTTAATGCTCATAATGTATCATATTTTGTATCACTTTCATTGTGAAAAACAACCACAAGTAGAATGCAAAATACACAAAAATCCTTGTTGTTTAAAGAAGCAAAAAAAATACCCCCGAATTTGCTACATGAAGCTCCAAACAATGCTTTAGTCTCAAATGCTTAGCTCTGCCACTTACAGCATGTCATTGTAATATATTTATAAATCATTTTTTAAAGTACATCTGAAAATAAAATTATAATTGATACTGAATTCCCAGGGTGGTTTTGGTCATTCATTAGATTATTCGCAGTTCTGAGGCAGCATGTGGTGGAGATGAAAGAAAAAAAAGCACGTGGGGAGTTTTGGATGTTTTGTCTCTACAAACCACTGAAAGACACTAACGTCTGCTTCTTTAAAATAAAACTCTACTCAGATTGTTAGAACATAATTAAGTTTCACTGTTTCTTCCTGTTTACAAAAGCATAAGCTATTCTTTCATTTCCATTCTTTCAACTGAAAAGTGACTGCATTCATACAATGCATGTACAGGAAAATGATCCAATGCACATTTAATTTTTAAAAAAATCAAATTAAATAAAAAAAAACAGATGAAGCTACTGCCGTTTTTTCAAAAACATCTTATATTGTGAAAGCACAGAGAGGAAGTTATTAAGAATAACTATGGTGGAAATGAAAGTGAAGATTAACAAGAATGTAGGGTGGAAACGATTCAGAAGAATTCCAAAACACTGAACAAGATTTGTACAAGTGTAAAAGAAGTACATTTTTAAAGCAAAAAGGACATTTGAAAATAGAATAGAAAAAAAACAATAGTTAACATTGATAATTGAAGTAAATAAGAAACAAATTAATTATTGTGACATTTCAGAAAGTAGTTAGTTTAAAAATCCTGTTAGCTTAAATAATAATATTGTGTTTTGCCTGCAAAGCAGCTTTCTAAATGTATTATGCAGACTTTCTCTTTCTCTAGCTGGTATTTCTTTCTGAATCCCTACTTCACTCCATCTCCACCTTTACAGCTACCTCTTTATTAACTTCTCTCTCTGTATGGGAGAACATACAATATGTTTGTCCTATGGTCAGGTGGTTGACCCTCAGCCAAGTGAGTTGATCCAGACTTTCTTTTGACTTACTTCTCAATAAACATTCCAAAATGCATATTTCAATAAGGTGATGTTATTCTTTATAACTGAAGTACCAATCATTATGAGTATAGTACTTGCCACTGTAGTCTATCCATTTACAGTATATATTGAGTTTGCATTTAATTACCTTTTTGCCTTCCCTTTTGCATATTATTAATCTGTTTTGGAATATTGTAGTTTGAGAACACCACCTTTGCTTATATTTCAGAATTGTCTCATTTTTAAAAAGCACATTGCTTATTTTAGTTATTGATTTGGTTGCCTAGTAAAAAAAAGTGTAGTTTCCATTTCAGTCACTGAGGTATAGGAGTGAACCTTATCAGTTCCTTTTACTGACCTCCAGATGTGGCTCTATTTTTGCCTTTGATGTTGAATGGTTCCTAATACAGAACAATCATATGCTTGTGTAATACGTATTAGTATTTTTTTTTTTTTCCAGTTCTGGACATTGTTGGCATCTTTTTTTCACACAAAAGGAGTCTGTGGGAGTTTGAGAGCATTAGAAGAAGGCATGCAGATGAAGCTACTGTTCCATCATTCAAGACCAGAGATATTTAGATCAATTAACTACTAGTAAGCAAAGGAGCCAGACTGGCTGAAGGGCTCCCCTTGTTTGCTATGTTTTTGATGTTATTAAGTTATGTATCAATATATACAGTACAAATTCCATTTATTTGACAAGATCATGAGAGTAGAAACAACTCTTTTTCTGTATAATAGAATGATCACTGTGCACATGATGAACAGTTATCATAAAAGAATGAGGCCCTCTTATTAGGTTACTGTACATTCTTGCTTTTTCCTACTAGCTGCCAACCACTATTTAACTACAGAGGTCCCTATTAAGAAGACATGACATCTCTTTCCCTTCACACAGATTTTCTAGATACGAATTTAAATTTTTTGTGATAAAGGCTTTGAAGAAAGCAGGAACTCACAAGTTTTCAGAAAGTTCCCATACGCTTATCTTAAATCTAATAATCATATTAAAAAGAGTAATTGCTTCTTTTGGCAACTGATCATACTGCACAGTTAAATCGGCCTGAGCATTTAATAAAATTAAAGTTACAATAATAAGACTCAAGTTTAAAAATCCTTAATCTGTTATATAATTTAGATGAGATAATTTGTGAAAAGGCATTATTCTTCTTAGAAGTTGTAAAGTCAAGATGAGTTACATTGTAACCCATAGAGAATTGCTGTTCTATCTCAATTAAGCCACAGATTTAAATGATTGAGTTTAACTATGTATAGTACATATTTTGCATTTTATGATTATCTGTATGAATTTGTTGTGTATTATGAAAGTTAGGCATACAGTAGATAAATACACAAAGTCTGTAGAAAAGCTAAGAGGAAAATCCTAAAAGTAAGCCTGAAAACCAAAGATAATAATTTGCCAAATTTACTTTTTGGATGTTTTATCTTTATTTCTTCATTCTCTTAACTCAGACTGAAACAAAAATGATTTTTTTATTTCCCTGAATGTAAGCATTTAGAAAATTAAATCTATGTCTATTGGAAACTCTTATTTTTACAATGTGGTCTGAGTGGACCATATTTACTTACGTGGATACTTGACGTTATTGTTTTACAAGGTCTGTGTGTAGTCTTAATGTATTTGAAGAAAACCACTGACATGACAACATACAGAAGGAACTGTAATAATAATTTGCACCAAATACGTTAAACAATACTTTGATAACATAAAAGTCAACAAAAAACGCTTGTGTGTATTTAACATACTTTAAATACAAAACGTTCTTTGGAAAAAGGAAAGGCTTTGAATAATCTCATACAGAGCACTTCAGATTTATTCATATATCTGGTGAAATAAGTATAAAAACATTATATTGCAGAAAGAGTTTACATAATGTGGATGGATTACATAATATGTCACTTAATAATTTCAATAATAGTATACTTTGATAATAATAGAATTTCACAGAGCAAATGCATATTTGTCATAAATAATTGAATTCCAGAAAAAAGAGGGTCACATTTATTTACACCTTTAAAAAAGTTTAAAACACAATTCAACATTTATCACTCTCAATCCAGATTTCCCTCTTCAAATGAAAAATATAGAACTTCTAGACTGGACCAGAAAAGTGGATTTTAAAAATCGTAATTTTTTTTCATCAGATCAAAGCTATGTATAATATTCCCACATCTGAATTTAATCATTTTTTTTTCAAATACAGAACTATATTTTATCTCTTATGAAAGAAAATAGATTGAGATTTTTCACTCTGAGGTTGAAAAATAATTATGAACTCCTGCTATTCTGGGAGGAATGTTATTAAAGTTATATAGTATATTACTTAATAACTGTAAATTGTCATACTGTACATAACTCTGAAAACTATCTGGGAGTGAGACTTGGGGTACTTATTTACCGAGGAGGATTGGCTAACAATTTGTGAAAAGCTGTATTGAAAGTGCACTTCTGCTATCATACAGGAGCTTCATTTCAAATTTCTTAACAGATCTTATCTAACCCCAGTCCATTAGCAAAAGATATACCCAGGTAGATCTAATTGATGTTTTAAGTGTCACTCTCAGATAAAATAAAATATGATAAAATTAAACAATACTGGAATAATGTACATTCTGTCACTAAAGCATTTTTGGATTTTACTATGTCTGCAGAATCGTATCTTCTACAAAGTGATTATATGGTCAAACTTGACAAAGATTCAGAATGCTTATTTGCTATGCTTGTTCATTTTGTTAGGAAATGTATTTTGCTGCTTTGGTACCATTATGGTACTGTTATGCTCTGTCTCCAAGGTACCAACTGTTGAAATGTGGCTCTGTTAAGTAGCTGCATTTCAACCTTCATGAAAAACTGATACTGTATATGATCTCCACTCGAGATTGGAGCACTTTTGGAAGATCTGGTCACCACTTTGAATTTATATTTCACCTTTCTGAATTCTTTCTTTCTAGGATTATTTTAGTACTGGAGGGCTGTGCAGTTTTGTCCCTAACAACATCTCCCCCACTGTGATCCTCAACACAGGAGCCCACCATGCTCTGTCCCATGCTCTACACCCTGTTCATCCACGATTGTGTGAATAGACACAGCTCCAGATTCATCTTTTGCTGATGACATCACCATTGTAGGTGTGATCACAAATAATGATGAAACAGAGTACAGTAAAGAGTCTGAGAACCTAGTGGTATGGTGCCAGGACAACAACCTCTCCCTCAACTTCAGCAAAACTTAGGAGCTAGTTGTTGACTTCAGGAATCAGGGAGGAGTCCACGCCCCTGTCTACATCAATGGGGCTAATGTGGAGATGGTCAACAGAATCAAGTTCCTGATTCATATCACCAACAACCTTATCTGGTCCTATCACATAGATAAAGTAATCACAGATGCACACCAGCACCTCTACTTCTTCAGGAGACTCAGGAGATTTGGTACATCTTCATAAAACTAACACATTTCTACAGAGGCACTGTGGAAAGTATTCTGACTGGATACATTACAGTTTCTTATGGAATTTGCTTAGGAAAGTAAGGAAATTTAATTGTATTCAGATACATATGGCAATAAACTGTATTTCCTTTTGTATTAATGGATGATGATCGTATTTTATTTTGAATGATGGATATGTTGTAAACTGACTTCTTATTGCTATCATTACTGTTAAAAGCAAAATAAAATTAAAAAAACACAATTCAACAACAACAAAAATCAACAATGACATTATGCTCCTTGGGTGTGCAAAGAAAATCATAAGAACTATACAGAATTCTCTGAATATTCTGAAAGTGTTTCCCTAATGCATAAAAGGATTTGATACTCGGAAAACATTCAGCAGTAGCATATATCATCATTGATGATACATCAAATGTAAAAGAGCTCTATAAAGATTGAGAGCAAATAGTCATGAACCTCCACATTGCGGTATAGCCTTAGAAGAATCTACAAAGAGCTGAATCTTTCCACTGTAGTAATCTTTATTAATATACAGCATTTAAGTTCACCCTGCCAGGAAGAGATCACAAACCTATTTTGCAAGTAGTTTGGGAGACAACTATAAACTTGATAGCAACAGTTAGAGATCTCCATTAGGATAGACGCTGCTGAAGATTACCATTCAATGTCATCTGCATAAATTTGGGATTCATAGCTGGGTTGCAAGGAATAAGCCTTGAATGAGGGTAAACCACATAGACATTCCGTATCGCAAAATATACTTTGAATGACAATTGAAATAATGTCACAACAGATTAAATGAAAAGTGAGCATTCTGGACATGATCATCTGTTTTATATTTGGTGTAAAAATGGATAGGTTCAAGTTAAAAAACGTAATGCCCAGTGTGAAATATAGTGTGGGGTCTAATATATTTGTGGAAGTTTACATCTATGGGACCTGGAGTCTTTATCAAGTCATGAACGTGAAAAATGGACATTCCAGCCTGGCAATAATGCAAAGTATGAATCTAAATTTACAAATGAATTGTTAACTGTACACAAAAGACATGTTCTTGACTGGTCTCAATTTCTAGACCTTAATCCAATTGAAACATTTGTAATACTACTGTAACTCAAGTTGGTAGTTCACTGAAGAAAAGCAAAGGCTCTGAAAAACTTTTTATATGGAGGAATGATTATAAGTTACCCATTTGAAGTGCTAGTAGCATAGGATACTACAGGAGGTGTCTGGTCATTAGAATCCATGCTAGAGGAAGAATTGTAATGTACTAACTACAGGGATGTGTGTAAATACGACCTCATGTTTTATTAATGCTATTATGACAAGTCTGACTTTGCTTTGTGCAATACAATTTACATTACTGTATAACATTTTTAAAGTATTTTAAGAATAAATTTGAAGGGCATTGAATCTAATGTGCTTAAATTGAACTAAAACTCACTGGAGTTCAGCTTTGAAACCTCTAAATTTAAGATTGTAGGCATTCTGGCACTTTTAAGCCATATCACTAGCAGTCCCATATGAAAAATTGAATATGTATGTTTACACTTTAAAAAATCATCAAAATAGGCTTGAAGCACTAAAAATGGATGTGGATGCAGAGCCTCTTGATTTGCTGTACTGATGATGCTCTGCAGATGCTGCTTGTTTAGATTACAACATTGACTATGATGGGCACATAGGAGACAAACAGATAGCAAAAAAATAAATAAAATTGAAACATTTTTTTCAAACAGATTGTTTTTTTTTAAATCAACATTTGTTTTTTGAAAATGAGTTGGAAGTGGGTTACACTGATTTTATGTACACATCACAGTTAAGCACATCTACTGAAAATTAGTTTTCATTAGTTGTTCTAGGTACTTTCTGCCTTTCTTTCAAACATTAACCAAATCATTTAGATGGACAGACTCTTAAGTGACTCAAAGAGTAAAAGCACATGTATAGAGCACAGGTTGGGCAGAATAACCTAGTCTGTACCTGTGATACATGATTAGACGGCCTGTGACCACAATCACCTAATGTGAGATACCAACAAGACAGTGTGAGTTAGTGTTGGCCAAAGTATCCTCAGAAACGTGTTGCTTGTGACCTGCCTGGATTTTGTGTTAGTGAGCTCTCAGTCTACTTCACTCCCTCACTTGATATTAACTCTCCTGCAAGGCATTTTATGAAGCATGGTACATGAAAAAGAAAATAACTGCATGTTTTTCACCTGTGCTGGTCTAGAAAGTGTTTCATTAAAAATAACTGGGAGTCCTAAATGATATAAAATAAAAAATAAACATGGCTAATATAGAAATACAACAAGTATTCACGTGTCCTTATGTCACAACACTTGCCATTTTGTGTCTTTATCATTTCTTCTATTTTAAAAATACGTGATGAGAATAAGAGATAGCCAATCTGCCTGCTGCAAAAAATATGAGGCAGAAAAATGTGAGGATATACACTCAAATTTAGAATTTGTAATATTTGATCACTGATATAAAAGCAAAAAATATGTTAAATAATGGCATTTGATTACTTGCATGGCTACTTTATTTTATAACAAGGATGTCAAAAAAAAGCAGAAAATAAAAAAAGAACACTATAAAAATAATAGTGTAACCATGTTGGCTAACATAGCACAAATGTGTAGTTATGAGTTAAAAAAACTGTGCTGTTTAGTGTCGAGACTCACACCCAATTAGTGGACACATGCCACCTCATTATTTTGGGGAGCTGTCTGAAATGAAATCATCAAAATGATTTAATTCTTAGACCAAACTACTGTTTTATTTTAAAAAAGACTGTTGTGAAAATTTTGCATTATTTGTAAAATCTATATAAAGTTGTTTTGTTTCATATTTTGTGAAAATGTATTTGCTGTTATTTTGAATTAGAACGGTCATTTAATGATTAGTACAAGTAACTTTTGCTGTGCTCTGCAAAACTTTAAAATTACATTCTTCATAATATGAATGATACCACAATTATCTTTTTAACTAAAATCAGCCAGAGCCCCAAGTTTCCTAATAGATATTTAAACGTTACTTTTCATTTGAAGACGGATGTTTAACTATGTCTTGCCAGATTGTAAAGGAAATTAGCTAAATTCATTTTTTAAATAGAAAAGAAAATCACCATTTGATACTTCACCAAAAAAT
The DNA here is from genome assembly GCF_055471065.1 of Atractosteus spatula. NCBI lineage: Eukaryota > Metazoa > Chordata > Actinopteri > Semionotiformes > Lepisosteidae > Atractosteus > Atractosteus spatula. The sequence goes on along the minus strand of NC_142706.1, from coordinate 36,000,940 downwards.
ACATACATTCATGGAAATAAAATATGGGAAACCCTATTGCAATTTCTACATTTACATCTCAGCTTCATGGTTGCTCTGTAGTAACTTAAAGAAATATATTGAATAAAAAACGCACAGTGTAAGAAAATCACTGGAGGAACTCTTGCCATCAGAACACCACATCTAATTAAATAAATATTCTAAAGTTAATGCACTGGAAGGAACATTCTGATTATATTCTACTCAAATTATTTATGATGGAAATTTTAATTTCTGAAGCTCCATCATGTATCACCTGCCTTTAGTTTTACAGTTCTAAAAAATTCATCGGTAGCAAAAGCTGTTTTTATCGATGACAAAAAAGCACCAGATAACACAAATGCATTATATTATGATTTAGAAACATACCTTATTCGATATAATCATACCATGGTTCCAGTAGTATAATGGAAATACTTCAGAATATTTCTTGTTTCATTGTAAAGTTGGTCTTTTTTAAAGTCTTTGGCCAGTACTTATTTATAGAATAAAAAACTATGTTCTCAAAAACTGATCTAGGCTGTTTTCTCAAGGTCACTTTTTCCTGTGTGGTTTCTGTTGTTATAGTATAGCTTCATTTCCTTTTTGATTACCATCTCTCTTCTCGTATTTACTGATTCTTATCACTGCTATGCAGTTTTTCTCTGCCACTCAGTCACTTTATTCAAAGTCTTTCACAGATGTCTCATACCTGCAATCAAATCCTAGCTTGTTTTTTGTTTTAAAGATAAGGGTCTAATTTCAAGAAATCTAACAATGCTGGGACAACAGAGGGCATTTGCATTCCTCATAATGAAGTTAGTGAAGTTAGTATTAGTGTTATTCTGCCATACCATTTAAGACAGACTATTGTTTATTCTTTTTTCTTACAATCAAAGCTTGTAAAAATATTTTAGATATGTTTAGAGTATTTAATTAATACACCAAAAAATAAAACATTACTTTTATTATGTTTTAGTTAAAACTAACTAAGCAAAGGCAAGATATTGAGTAACATAACCACAATGTTTAAACACAACATCAAAAACCATTCTCTGTAAAAAGATAGTACATAATGCTAAGGCATAATTAGAGGAAGTTATTTTTACAAAGTAGCCAAGCTAGCTCTTGGCTACTCTATCATTGTTAAACCTATTCCCTTGAGCAGTGTAAACTCATGCTGATAAGAATTTCTTATCTATTTTTATTTTCCTTTAGGTTAGTGCTTCATAAAAGTACCTTCTGTGGCTAGAGTGTGATCCCCCATACGTCACTTAACCTATCCACTGCAAAGAAAGCTCTTCAGCTGAAAATATCACCACAAAGTAGAGTAGAGAGTAGTCACCACAAAGATCACAATGTTTCCAAAGTATTGTGCTTTCAGACACCCCAATACACAATTGAACCAGTTAGTTAACTCTTTAACAAGTAGTTCAAGGCTCCACGGCTGAAACTTTGTGTTTTCTTTCTTCTCTTTTCAGCATGGAACAAACCTATTACTTGTTCCTTCTTTAACAAAAATATACTAATATGTTTTCTCTTTTAATGAACTAACATTTTCTTGGTAAAACCAGCTTGATATATTCCCCCCAGTGTCTTGGTTCAGTTGCCTGTAGAGTGTTTGTTAAAGGGAAGTATGAAAATTAAAATGAAATGTGTTGTGCACACAGATTGTTACAAAAGTCTCATAAAATAAAATATGAAAATGTTTGGTGGGCAATGCTATTTCCTTGAGGGTGGCATGTGCTACATTGTCATAATTAGAACAGGAACAATACTAGAAGTATGTAAATGTAGCAACCGTTTCATTAAATTTCATTCAATCCTTTTAATTTTTATGCAGCAATGTGAAAATACTACAGTCTTTTTCCATTTCTTTTTTCTCAGTATTATCTCTTAAAGCCATCATATTTTAAACAAACAAACAGACATACAGCTGTTTTGGTACTTTTGAGAATACACTAATAAATTAGGAGCAGTGTATGAGGTATCTGTTAGAAAATATCTCTGGAGAGATTGCAGAAAGGCTTTGGTGATTCAGCAGTTCAAATTATTAAATGCCAGTGGTACAAAAATGTGTAAACAGGAGGCACAAAGGCCATTGTGCTGCCCAAAGATTATCATTAGTTTATTTTATTCAAAAAAGTCCATAAATATAAAGGTTAGTTTTTTGCATGTTTAGTAAGCAGGTCCATTAATGAAGTCTATTTTTAATTCATTTTGTATGTTCTTACTGACACTTTTTTCTTTCTGCATTATGTCTGTTGCATTGCTCATGCCTTTTTTATAGGTAAAGAGCTTAGGTGATAAAAATGTGAATGATCGGCTGTTGTCATAGGACATCTGTTCAGGTGTCATACATCATTTTAAGCTTTTAAGTACAAATAAACAGAAGGCCACAGTTTTTAATAGAACATGACAAATTATTTTAGAGAGACATCTGTTTAAATTTCCATCAGTATTAGCTGTTGCTAATCATAATCTACAGTGCACTATTACAAAGATAGTATTGTGTGTTAAAAATTGAATAAAAATGTGTATTTTTTACAAACTGCATTTGTGCATTAAAACAGCAGATACTAAACAAAAGTATTACATTATTTTAAATACAACGCACCAAATTTTCATTCACATGCTGGGATAGGAAAGGGTTCCATTTTTAAAGATTTTTGAGCTGCTTCATTTACCGAAGATGTTTTATCCTGTACATTTTAACATATGATCAACTCCAGTCCTCGAAATACACTTTGATAATTGATGGACATCAGTGCTGTGTCAATAAAGAAAAAAAAAACCCCACAAGAATATGAAAGGAAGATGTGTATCAGTGAAACACAGACTTCGGTACAGAATCATAGCAGTGTTCAGAAGGTAACACTTGAAAAGGCTATTTTAAAATTGTATTGTACATGAAATAAACTGTCTTTAAATATTTAAAATATTGAAGATTCATAGATGCTAGCAAATTAACAGACATGTATGATATAACTGGAATCACAACATGGATAGAGATGGATATAATGACAAGATTAATGTAACAGTAATGGATAATTTTTTTCTAAGATATAGGAAAGTTAATGGGGGAGGATTTATCAAAAATAATATTCTGGTTCCTAGAACACACAATGACAATGGTGGGTGTCAGTTAATCCTGGGTTTCTTTTATGTTTGTCATGCAATCTGCAATGTTGTAATCCTTCCAGCATTTCTATACCTCAAGGTCAGGATCGGAATGCCCTAATAATTAAGGCCAAAAGCATATCTTGTATTCAGAAAACAAATGTGTTTCTTTTGTGGACCTCAACATTCTCCACATAGACTGAGGGAAAAAAACCTTTAAGAATGGCAGCATAAACTAAAATGGTAGAAACAGTTAATGATTATATTCTAACCCAGATTGTTGGAGCAGCTACAAAAGGAAATTTTTATACTGATCTTGCCTTTTCAGATATAAAGACAGAGAAAGATACAGAGGATTTAGTAAGACAGATAGTAATCAGAGATTTGAGAGAATGAATTTTCTATGGTTTTAATAAAGTAAACGACAATATCCTCCTCAATGCTCAACCCAACCTTAGCATCACTGACACTGCTCTGAGCACATCTTACCTCTTGGGAAAGTCCTACCATGTGTCAAGGAGAGGTACAGTTTCTGTGTCACAGACCTTATCAACTGGGATCCAACAGGGCTCTGTGACTCATGATGTCTCACATCTTATGCTGATGATATCCAGCTCTGTCTTTACCACATTGTAACCTACAAGTCTCCTCCCAAATCACAACATGTTTAGTGGACATCTTCTCCTCTATAGCTGACCGCCCTCTGTTGTTCAGTCTCTCTATGGCTGAACTAATTCACTTTCTGTTTCAGTCTCTCTATGGCTCAGCTAATTCACATCCTGGTCAAGTCTTCAGTAAATTATAAACTCTGTAATCATGGGCAAAGCTACAGTAAAGATACATCCTGTATGACATCCAGAAGATCCACATACAGTATGCAGTACTTTACCACCTAATCAGCTTAGTTTTTAAGCATTTTGTTCAGACACTTTGTTCTTAAATCTGGTCTACTGAAATTCCCTTCTAGCAGAACTCCCTACATCAGTTCCATCAAAACTTTTAGAATGCCTGCCCAGTCTTCAGCTTCCTGCAATACACTCATGCTTCTCCTTGTTTGTATCTCTACATTGGCTTCCAGTCTTGACCCTCATCAGATTTCAAAATGGATCTACAGTATACCTACATGGACTCCAAGAGGACTGAACAAGCATATGTCCATATTATTATCCGACCCTGTGTTTCTGCTAGGGCACTAAGAACTGCTTCTTCAGACTGACTAACAATGCCTTGACCTGACTCACAGATCAGCGGACTCATTCTTTACCTTCTGAAAGAAACTGAAAACTCATCACTAACCCCAGAGGCCAAATACTAACCTTTACTTACCATGTATGCTCTTAAGTCTCTACTTCCTGTTTGTCAAGCAGCCCTATGCACTTTGCAACACAGCAGCACAAAATGCTGTGCTCATTGTTTTCTGTGGTTTAATTGTGCTGTTCTTAAATGCACACTTTGCATCTTGACCAGATGCAGTTGTAATTTGCTTTGGATAAATGCTTATTCAAAATGAGTAAATATAATGTAAATGCTTGAAACACAAAACAATTTTATCTGAAGATAAAGTCTGATAATCTCAAAAATAAGGCTAAGAAAAACATTAAAAAAAAAAACAGTATTCCAAGTGGTTCAACAAATCATTTAGGAAAAATAAAAGAGAAAAAGTGCTTCACAAAATTATTAAAAAGCAAAAGGATCCAATAAAGAGAAAGAGAGCAATACTTTGCAAGCACATTTATTGCAAAATAGTTATTAGAAAACACAAATGAGAGATGGAAAGGAATATTGCAGTGGAGGCTAAAATTTATAATAAAAAGTTACTGTAAGTACTACAAAAGCCAAAGAACCATTAAAGATAAAAATACTAAAATATTTCTAGAACAATAATAGGAACCTTCTAACAATAAAAGATAAATGACTGATGTACTAAGTGAGTAGTTTACTGAGGAACAACTTAACTAGATGCCTCAGGCAGAAAAATCACCGATAATTAATACATTCTTTATTGGTAAGGCACATTATGGAGCTTGAGAGATTGTTGTATACTGATAGGCAGCAGGAAGGGGACATTTTAATCTTGTACAGAGAAAATTACACAGGGACTTTAGAATGTAAATTTGATACATGAACTAGAAGACATAAGTGGAAATAAAGTGGAAATGTACTTAAATCTGAGAATAGTACACTCTTCAATACCAAAAGACTTGTGAAGTATGGACTAAACTACCCAAGTATGTTGTTGAAGAAATACCCTGGTTTCTTTCAAGAAATGGCTAGGAGAGACCCTTGGATCAATTAACTACTACCAAATGGGCTAGATTGGCCTCCTCTCATTTCTGAACTGTTCTGATGTTTTTTTTATGTTTTTGGTTACAGTATATACAGTGTATTGAAATCCAACAAAAACAAATAAACTAGCTTAATTCTGAGTTCTAACAAGGCTTTATCTCCATACCATCTCTACCTATTGGTAGCCAAACATCATAACAGCTTACTGGCTCCAAAACTCTTCAAAAACCTTCAAAAAGCTAAACCAACTTGTTAACATGCAACTAATTAATTTTAACACTTATGACCTAAGGATGCTTGGGATATATGAAGACACAGAGTAGTGATAACTGTTTCCTTCTCATTTGGTAGAGGAGCACCCTGGGGCTGGACCCCAGAAATGGATGTTGCTGTCTGCTCCAAAGGGAAGCAGAGGGTAACTGGGGGCAGAAATAGAAGATTCCCTATTAACACCAGAGTGCCCTCCACTCTGTCTTACTTTACATCTTACTCCAGTCTCACTTTAAGTAATGACTGGAGGACAGTCTTGCGCTGTGAAATTTGTGGGGATATGAAATAGTTCAAACCTACTAATAAATTCTCTAATCTTTTTTGGGGTAGCACTCCTTGTAAATAGTTAAGGATGGTAAAATGTTGTTCTCTGCACATTGGTGTGCTTGAATCTTTGTAAAAAACACACTACAGTATGCTGTATGTTCATATGTATTCACTCCTGAGTCAATACATGGTTAAAGCAACTTTGCAGCAGTTATAGCTGTGGGTATTCTTGGATAAGTTTCTACCAATTTAGCACATTAGGGTGGTTCAAGATACACCCATTCTTCTTTGCAAACTTGCTCGATCATTATCAAGTTGGGTGGGGATCAAACATACAGCAACTTTCAAATCTTGCCACAGATTTCCTATCAGATTCATACTGTAGCGCATTCGCCTGGCGCTGCCGCCGAAGAGCGCCCGGCTGGGGTATGCGGCGAGGGGCAGGACGGGAGTAGTAGTGGTCTGGACGGGGACTAGGAAAGCCGCTGACCAGTGTAGCTGACCCACTGCAAAATGGGTGTACAGTTTGGTGAGATCACCCGTATTCGTGTAGTTCCCTGGTTTCGCACCCCTGTTATACTTGTACCCAATTGACACCCTAACCCTGTGTAACTACCCGATTAGACCCCTGTGTGTTGCTCTCTCTCTTTTCTCTCTTGCGCTCACTCTCTATCCCTCTGCTGACTTTCACTCCACGAAGTCTGAGTCACTGTGGCCATCCTCGCCGAACCCGAATTTGCTACATTGGTGTCAGCTTTGGGACGGAGTGGATCGGTGAGAGGCCCAGTGCGGGGGGAGAGAGCCCTAGCCGAGACGGAGGGCCTGCCCAGATGGAGGGTCCTGGCCAGCCGGAAAGCCTGCCCAGACAGAGGTCTCTGGCCCAGACGGAGAGGCTAGCCTGCGGAGCAGCCTGCCTTGTGTGTGCAGCCTGGAGGGATGGTTTGGGATCGGCGGGATGCTCGACTCTTCAGCTCGGGGCAATGTAGTTCCACGCAGGGTGCTTTAGCCATGCGCACGCAAGGCGGTCTGGGAACAACGCCTGGGGACAGGACTATGGGACTGTATAAAGTGGGGCAGAGGCTGGGAGAGAGTGTCTTCCCTTCGTCTCTGTGTGCTAGTGAAGGTGCAGTGCTGTAACCCCTGTCCCTGTGTGTAACTTTCCCTGGTTTGAGTTAATAAATGTGTTGTTCAACCCCTTTCCCTGAGTCCCATGCCTGCTCCATTCCTCACCAAAACCTGCAGTCGTTACAATACTATACTAGTATAGATTTGGCATTGTGTTTTTGGTCATTGTCTTGCTGAAAGGTGAATTTCCAACCCAGTTTTAAGTATTTAGCAGACTGAAGCAGGTTTTCTTCAAAGATTTGCCCAAACTTTGCCCCATCCATTTTCTTATCTTGACAAGTCCCCGCTGAAGAGATGCAGCCACCATGACTAGTATGACTGTAGGGAGGAGTATACAGGGTGATGCACTGTGTTGAATTTGCAACATATGTATCATTTGCATTAAGCCAAAGACAGAGAATATTTTGCCACATGTTAGCAGTATTACTTAAATTCTTCGTTGCAAATTCCGTGGATGGTTTTGCCACTCTGGCATTTAAGCTAGCATTGTGGAATTACCATTTTTTACTTGTGGACTTTTTTTCCTATCTCAGCTATTGAATTCTGTAGCTCTTTCAAAGAGGACCCAAACTGTTCTGGTTGCATACCCACAGTAATCAGCTTCCTTCTTGGCCAACTACCCAGTTTGGGAGAACAGCCTGATTTAGGTCATCTCAATGATAGGATATACCTTCTACTTGTTAATGATTGACTTCGCTGTACTCAAAGGCATTTACATTGTCTTTGAAAGGTTTTATATCCTTCCCCTGATCTGTGCCTTTCTACAACTATATCACAGAGTTAGTTTGAAAGCTTGTTTGTCTTCATATATGAAGTTCACTACCGGACTGAGAGATCTTACAGAGAAATACCATATATATATATGTATTAATTTTTACATTAGGTGAACCACTATTGCTACAGAGAATCAGAGGCCATTCAACTAATTGTGTAACTTTTAAAAGTAATTTTGCGCACCTGAACTAATTTAAGTTTGCCATAACTAAACTCTTAAAAAGGAGTGAATATGTACATAAGCAAGTATGCCTTGTTCTATACAGTCAGTCATTCATCATTTGTTTCAACAATAAAAAATCAAGTTTAGATTAAAATATTTACATCAAAGATGTGCATGCATCACATGTAATTCAATAAAATAATGAATTTCATTAGAACGAGAACAATACTTTTCAAAGACACTGTATATTATGGAAATACAATTTATACTGAATAAAAGAATCACACTGTTTCTGCTGTTCTGTTGAAAAACAGTTGACTAACACTACTTTTCCCCATCACTTTATTGTCGCAATGATGGGAGATTAAGATCGTTGTCAATGCTGGGGATATCAGAATAGTAAATCAGCATCCATGACAATATTTAAGGCATTGAACAAGATTTGAACTGGTATGGTCTTTTTTGAAAGTGGAAATAATTTTTGCACAGTTGAAAATGCCAAGGCTATAAGAGCCAGATATGTCAAATGCTCAATGTATATTTTACTTATACACATAAAGTTTGCATACATATTGCACACAAAAAAACTTATATAGAAATAATATTATATAAGCATAGCTTAGCTATCAGAAATTTTTGTCTTCAAGAAATATTATTCGGACTGCGAAAGTTGCTCTTTCTTTCCTTCTAAATGATTTTCAACTTACATCAGAGTAAGGGTGCTGGGCCAGTTCTATAATTTGATTGTGCTGAAATATATCATCTTTTAGAATTTGTTATGTTTTTTAACCCATTGCTCATCTCCAAGCCATTTACAGAGTTATTAATATTTTCATGATTATGCTGATTATGGGGTAAAGAAGTGCCTTTAAGAAGTTACAACCCTTTTGGTAAATCACAAAATATTGACTGTAATATGAAAAAGTACTGGTAGTTTCAATATTATTTTTTATTATCAATGTTTGATATCCAGGAAAACAAAATTTAGAATTTAAAAACTTACAGTATGGAAAAATGTAAGCCTAGATCTACATTAAATATCACCTCACCTCTGAACTGGACTGTCTCCACATCTCTTAAACTTTGCGTATTGTCCCCACCTCTGCATTTTGAAGTGAAATGTCCTAATTTGATGAGTAAGTAAGATACATGTGCTTTTCTGAGACATGTGTTTCAGTTTTTGACCACTGCAAGAAAGCTTTCTTTCAAGCTCCTCCCTTTGTTAATTAAAACAAATAAATTTTGTAATGCTATACAAATAGAAATTTTTTTTTTCAAACAATAAAGTAGAAGCATTGATTTTAATACTGAATTCTCTTGTGCTAAGAGGTGTGGATATGTATAGAATAGAATGTACAAATACATCAGATCTTTTGATGCTTTTTTTGTTGAGGAGTTTATAATGGTATTTTACTAATCTTGTAGAAGGTGTTTTTCTTACAGTGGAAACTTGGACATGCTTACAGAGCACAAATAATAGACTAGGTTAAAACACTGATGTTTAACAAGTAAGTTTAATACTAAAACACCACAGGTTTTGTCTGACGTGTATGTCTTGGTTTTAATGACTTAGAATTGTGTTTTCAGCCTCTTATTTTTGTTGGTTTGTACAGTAATCTACTTCCTCAAAGCTAATATCAGCATTCTATATTGAAGGATTTTGTTCTCATTGTGTTTCTTACACTTTATAATTCATTGTATCACTTTATACTGCATTTATATGTGGGGCTTTAAAAAAGTTTAAGTTTTGCAACTCATGTATCACGAATGTGAATATGGGTGCCTTTTACTAAAAATACATATATATTTAAATTTTTTCCTAAATTCTTGTTCAATATCACCATCTGTGGATGACTAATGACATTCTATGATTCCCGGAGTAATTGAGTAATTGATTTTGATTCATTTTTGAAGCCTAAGAAATTTGCAATTATCAGATTTTCTAAGCAAGAAACAGATGCACTGGAAGTAAGAGATTTATACTGTACACATTGTCAGTACCCCCAATAAAATGGAGTTATTAAGCTTTTTGCATAACTGGTTCAGAGCATAAAGGGAACCATTGTGATCAAAAAGTCCTTTGTCCCAGTGTAACCACTGATGAAAGACTTTAATAAATATATAACATAATGTTTGTAACAAGTTGCATACTATATTTTTTTACTTAAAGTGCATTGTGATAAGGAACCATTTAGGACTCTGTGAGAAAGTAATTTCAAATTAGAAAAAAAAGTTTCCATATATTATAAAATCTCTATCAGATATAAAAAAATTCCAAATTCATGATCTTAACATTAGTCTTAATATTGGTTTGTCATAATAATGCACATGTTAGATTCATTATCCATTATATCAAGGTAAATATATACTGTATATGTTATTATGTGAATCTGATGTTTCTTAATTTGGGATTTATCAAAAACAAAAATAGTGTGTAATTGAGGCACACTAAAGTGGTCTTCCTCTGAATTCAGAATTCCCACAAAAAGAATAAACTCTTCCAGCCATTAAATGGGAAACGAAACAGCTCCACAATAAAAAATAACAATTGTGCTTTTAGTTCCTTTTTCAGTCTGATCTTTAAAATCTGTTTTTCTGAGATGTAATTTATAGATATCGTGTAACTGCTTCCAGTTTAGATCATAAATAATTACAGTAAACCATCAATACATTATCAGACAGCTGCTTCTCAGTGTCTGTCCCAGTGGCACAGGGTGCAAAACAGGACAACATCTGAGAAGGGACCCTAAATCAATTATAGGGTAATAAATTATAAAACAAATAATGCTATAGCTCATTGGAGAACACAGCATGTATGCAAGTCAAGATTTTGATTTTCCTTTATTTGAAATGATGGTACAAAAAGTTAAGGAAACTGTTGGTTTTAAATCAGCTGCATGTATTCTTAACAATAAAATGTACCAATGAAGGGGTATCGATAGGTAAAATAGTCAGAAGTTTAAATTAGACTATGTGGTACAAACGAATGTCTTGTGAAATAATGAACAAAGTAGTACTGTAAGTAAACAGATAGCAGAAGCAAGTGTTCTTGGGTTTCAAAACAGTCATAGAACCAAAGTAAGAGAAGCTGGACATCTACTGAATATGTGCCTGATTACCTTATCAACTCTAAGAAAATTAGATTAGCTACACATATGCTGATGATTTCTGTCACTATCATGCTGCAGTAACTCCTGTGTTGTAAAATATCAGACAGTTTTACAGTGTAGTGATCTCAAAGTGAGCTTTGGTAAGTGAAAGTCATTTAAGCTGTCTCTGAAACAGCTGCAGTAACTGATCAAATAGATTGTATTCCTGTGTTTTGAGAGTCATTTTCACCTCAACAACTGACATCTAGTCAACTTTTTTTCTGAATTTATTTTAAAATACTGTGTGTATTTGTACATACAGTTTAGTAACTTATATAGTCACATCAATACATAGATGTGGTAATGTATGTTTTTTAACAATATGATTTAAATTTACCAGAACCAATTTAACCAATTTTAACTTCCATTTGATTAGATGATAAAACACAACCATGGTAGGCTTTTCACAGGATAACAAACCTGCACCTACTGCACTTACAGTATTTCCAGACGTGTGACATGTATAGATACATTGAAGTTCTTTTTTCTTAAAATATTGGATCATCGTTTGGCAAAGGAATACAAATTCATTATATAATAAGGCTTCCTTATATAAGTTGTTTAATAAGTTGATTAATGAAAGTTAATGTCACATAGGAGTATATCTTGTCATGTTGCTGGCAGTTTTAGCATTGTAGAGATCTTTTTATAGGTGAGACACAAATATAGTCCTAAGGTACAAGACAAGTGCGTTGTATTTATTTACAGTGTATGGAAACTGATTAAACAATACTAGAACATAAACAGAAGCCTATCCTTTTCTGAGGTACTAAGTGCACTCTTTTTTTCTCTATCTAACAATAGTCAGGCAGCAAATCTGCTTTACTGGTTTCTCAAAACAAACTCTCAAAACACACATCACGTAGGCTCACACACTTCCATGATTGTCATGCACAATGTTCTTTGTTCTTTCTCTTTATCTTCTATTTCTTCCTACACAGGGTGCTCTCTTCCTTTCTGTTCTCTCCTTCTCTGTCTTCTCTTAGGAAGCACCATCTTCCTGGTTTTAAAACTTTAAACCTTGTTTTAAAGCATCACCCAACCACTTGTCCTTCTTTCAACTGGCCATATGACTGGTGGTAGAAAGACATTCCCCATGGCTTTCTGGTAGAATCTAGTCTAGGCCAGAGCTGCCATTTTGCCTGAGCTTCCAGTCCTCACAGTTTATATGTCATGAACCTTATAAACTCCTTAATGATATGTAGTGCAGCAAGGTTCTTCTAAGTCTGATACCTATGTCAATGGCTCCGATGTTTCTGTCCATCACCCAAAGTATAACCAAGCAATGAGATACCTAACTTTTTTCATTGGTTAACTCCCTGGCTTGCTCCTCTTCTCTCCAGCTAATCTGGCATCTGACTTTACCAACTATGTGATGGCAAACAGTATAAGTCAGGACTTCTACTTTCTTCAGGTCACAGGGCCAAGAGAGTGTGTCAGAAAAGAATAGAATTCTGCCCAAGATGTTCTTTCTGTAACAGAAGAAATCTTGTGTTTAGCAAACTGATTGTTGTTTTCACCTGATCAACAACATAAAGATGTTTGGACTGTTCCTGGCGACATTCTGAGTATTTGAGCATATTCAGCAAAAAACAATAGCCTTTTCCCTCTCATCATACTTAATAATAATGATGAATAATTGCTTACACTTATATAGCGCTTTTCTGGACACTCCACTCAAAGCGCTTTACAGGTAATGGGGATTCCCCTCCACCACCACCAATGCGCAGCATTAACCTGGATGATACGACGGCAGCCATAGTGCGCCAGAATGCTCACCACACATCAGCTATCAGTGGGTAGGAGAGCAGAGTAATGAATCCAACTCATATTATTAGAAGGCCATTGTAATATTTGTGTGCGTCAGCAGTGAAACTGCATGTTAATTGGTGGAGAGCTGAGCGGGAATAACAGTTGTTCAGGGTAACAGGCCATGGTGAATGTACAGTAGGAGCTAACGGGTTCAGAATTAGAGGTTAAAAAATAAAGAGTTTGTTTGAGTGTCACATCGTCGTCCTGGGTTGTTAATTTATACACTATATGTGTACAAGAAACAAGACAGCCATGATTGGTAAGGGCCAATGGGAAATTTGGCCAGGACACGGGGGTTACACCTCTACTCTTTTCGAGAAACACACTGGGATTTTTAATGACCACAGAGAGTCAGGGATGGTTTTAAGTCTCATCCGAAGGATGGGTGGTTACTTGTGGTCAGTCCCACATTACAATTCTTAAACTATTATTACAAACATGTATGATAGTTTAGTTCATGAAAGTAAATGCATATATACAGTACTTGTCTGTATCAAAATGAATGTGATTAAACATATGAGATTAATACAACCTATGAGGTATACAATAACATGTTGTAATCAATATATTTTAACTGAAATGATTACCTCTTGTCTTCGTTATCACTATGTGAATGATCAACCTTTTGTATCATGGCAGATTAATTAATTAATTTAATTAATTTGATTAATTAATTCTCAAATGTATTCTATTACTCTTGTTGGTTTTTTATGTTTGGTGTTGTATCAATAAATTATATGTTGTATATTTAGAATCCATGTGTGAGAGCGTACGTTGTTGTGTTTGATTCCCAACAGTCGTCAGAGCACTCTCACAATTTACTGTTCCAATTGCTACAGTAAATCAAAATCCATCACGACACTACGGGGTGGAAAAGGCATCCATACTATGAGAAACTGTAATGAATAATTGATTTATCAAAAACATGTAGGAATACATCAATATTTTTTTTAAATATATGTATTGAAAGGTCATACAAAATAATGGAAAAAAACATAATGTCTGAATAATAAAACTATTTAAAGTTCACATACAAACAAAAATGTTTAAATAGAAATGTTTTCAATATGAATATAACTCAACAAGCAATGGGAGCCAAGTGGAATACACTCTGGACAGGATGCCAGTCCATCACACGCCATTTACAGTCATAAATAAGTATACACTCACACAAGGGTCAAGTTTTCTAGAAGCCAATTAATCTACCAACATGTCTTTGGACTATAAGAGGAAACTGGAGCACCCAGAGAAAACCCATGTAAATATGAGGAGAGCTTACATACTCCAAAGAGATAGCACTCCAAGAATTGAACCCAGGGTCACAGTGCTGCAAGATCGCAATGCTATGCCTAGACAACAAATAATTAATTCTAATTTCAAATTGCATCACATAATGTAGTTAAATAGAACAATGCTGATTCTGATTTTGATCTGATAAAGGGTTAACCTTCAACATGATAAACACAAAAACATGAATGTCACTAGGACATTATTCACTAGGACATCCCTTTAGTGAATAATGATTGTGCTTTAGGTTTGGTATGCATCCTCCACTGTCCGAGTATCACAGATTTTGGAAGGGACAAACAGTGGAATGGCAGGAGAGCGGAAAAAGACCCTATGCGTAGCGGCAAGATGGGGGTTAGCCCGGGCTCAGCTGTTCAGGAAATGCTGTATAGAAACCTATGCCCTCAGGCCATGGACAGGAGCGACCTGGTGCTAGGCGGGTCTCAGGACATACGAACCTCAATGCTGAGCGAGGAGCAGAGCAGAAACAGGAAGTAAATAGGCTACAGAACAAGAAACACCAGAAAGACAAAAAAATCACAGGGAACTAGAAACAGGACAGAAGTAGAGCGCCCTCTAGGTGTACTGGGCGTGACACCTAGTTAAAATGGAGAGATCAATTATTACAATTATTGGGTAATTTTCAAAACTGGTGACTTCTTTCTTGAAACATTGATTTAGCATTAAATGGATTTTACAGTAGAATAAGAATTCAAAGCTTATATCAAATTAAACAAAATGTAAAGAAAACAAACCTCAGTGTTCTTGATATGTTATCAGAGTATCCATAAAATATTCATGGAAAGAGTTGAAAATATCATAACTGCAGGACATGCAAATTGGAGAAGCTGGAGAAATATGTGTCATGAGTTGTTGACAGTTACTATTAAGATGCTTCAGGAAGTACTTACTAGAGCTGTCAAAGTTCAAAGCTAATTGGTAAAATTCTGACTGAAATGAATAAGGCTAATAGATCTTTATTTAGGTAGGTTTGGTCCCCTTTTCAGGCCATAAAGGCCCATGGGGGAATGGGGGGCAAGGGCCATCATGTTTCCTGACGATATGAAACTGGACATGGTGGTGATGTGGTCAGCATCACACTCCAGCCAGCCTATTACCCCCAGAAGGATTAACCCAGGTACTCTCTTGGAAAGCAGGCTGAGTGGACCTGGGAGCCATCTGGAAGGAATTAGAGCAAGCTACATTTCTCACCCCTACCTGGGAATGAACCCAGGACCTTCCTCTCAGGAGTTAGATGCCCTTCCTGTCTGAGCTTCCACAGCTCCACATATTTTATCTATCCATTTTAATTCATTCAACTTCATATAGTAAATGAACTGTAGAATATGAAAATTAGGCTTCATGATGCTCTTAATTGTGCGCTTCATAGTGACACAACCAAAATGTTGTAAACTTAAACAGACGTAACAACTTATTTAGAGAGAGACAACCTATGGTTTATTTTTAATTCAATGTGTGAGGTAAAGCACTTCCTGGACCGAAACAAGATAGACATGGTCACGTAGGGAAGTGGTTAGGTGACTAGGCTTTTAAAGCAAACACAGGTGATTTTACAGCAAAGCTCATATCCATTAAACAACAGCATATTATAACTTTAACTAAAAACTTATGGTGTTTTTTCCATCACAGAATATGGAATTAGCAAATAAAAATAACCCTTCTCATGAATTTAAATTTTCTCATCATTAAACCATTGTTTTAAAACAATCAGTCAAACAGTCTAATAAAATATTGATACAGTATGCATCTGCATCACACAGGGCCATGTAGGTTTGGATTTTTTTTTTCCCTTAATGATAAAAACCTTCATTTGAAAACTGCATTTTGTGTTTACTTGTGTTATCTTTGTCTAATATTTCAATTTGTTTAATGATCTGAAACATTTCAGTGTGACAAACATGCAAAAAAATAAGAAATCAGGAAGGGGGCAAACACTTTTTCACACCACTGTATATCTGTGTGGTCTTGATTTCATGATTTCATTCTTACATCTGATTTAGTAAAATATCATAATCTCCCAGGATTTGACATTTCAAATTGCTTCAAGTTGTACTTTACATCTCCTCTGGTGCAATTGCCTTGGTTAACCTGGAAGCCTGGAGTTTGTCTGTGGTGTCTACTTGAAAAAGAACACTGATATTGGTGGATCTATCCTCCCTCTTGATGTAAAACGTCTGCAAAAAGAGTTGGTTATGACTCCAGATTTTTGAAGATATGTATGTCATTATTTCTAATTTAGTAGCACTTGAAGAGTTCCAGCAATACTAGATTCCTTAGTCAACATTAGCCTAGCTATCAGCCTTCTGTGAACAAAGACCCCCAATGCATGGGTAGTGCTCTGCATTCTTTAGACACTCATCATGAATTTAAATTGATGGTGATGACGTACAGTATGTGTATCTGGAGCCTTATTATAGAGAATCTCAGTCTTCTGATAATGCTATGTCTAAATCCCATCTTCTTATATACCTTGTTAAATATATGTAAATATATTCAGTACTTTCAATGCACATAATGCAGCATCATAAAAGTGCTACAATTCAATGACTGAAGTTGGGGGGATTTTAGTTTTCAACCAGACTTGTTGTAAAGTAGGTTAGGTAGTTTTTTGTACTCCGTTATCAAACAGATCATAGCACTCAGAACTATGGAAAATACAGTGATAGAAATGATACACTCCTGTTTGACTCAGGTATTAACTTTTAACTAGCTTTTAATAGATCCATTTAATAGGTTTACTGCATGCAAATAATCAGAAAACAACAGCAGGTGGAGGAAAAGTGTCAAAATATTATAAACATGGCCCTGGGAAGACACAATGACTTGACAAAAACAAGACAACTCTTAGGTTTTTTTTGTCTATCATGGTTCTTTATCGTCATTTGGTAGCTTTTCTGGCATTTAATGATAGTGGGTGGTAGAATCCTGATGCCCTAGTGACCTAATTTTACAAGCGAGTGGTATTCATTTGCCATTGCTGAGCCATGACATTGTTACACTGTTGATTGAAAGTGGAGAACTTGTGTGCCCTTTGTGTTTCTGTATAGACATCACATTTGCAAAGTCTTAAAAGACTGTTCTTTCCACACATGTATCATCAACCTCTATTTTTATACTCTCCTTAGAATATAATGGAGAGTACTAAAAGGTTGGTGACTAATAAAATCAGATTTACAAATTGTACCTTGCAACATCCAAGTGAAAAAAGAAAACAAAATTTCTGAAAACAAAAATAGAATAACTGGGTTGGATAAGAGAACACCCCCCTGAGTTAGTACTTGGTGGAAGCACCTTTAGCTTGAATTACAGTCTTGAGTCTGTTTGGATGCATCTCTACCAACTTTGCACACCTAGAAGGAGGAATATTTGCCCGTTCCTCCTTACAGAAATGTTCAAGCTCAGTCAAACTGCGTGGTGACCATTCATGGACTGCCCTCTTCAAGTCATTCCAAAGATTTTCGATGGGATTTAGGTCAGGGTTCTGACTAGGTCACTCAAGGACATTCACCTTCCTGTCCTTCAGCCACTGTATGGTTACTTTGGTGTCCTTTGGGTCATTGTCATGTTAAAAGATAAACCATCTTCCCAGTTTCAAATTCCTGGCTAAACGCTCCACGTTTTCTTCAAGAATTTGCCTGTATTTTGCACCATCCATCTTCCTTTCTATCCTGACAACTGCCCCAGTCCAAGCTGAAAAGAAACACCCCCACAACAGGATGCTGCCACCACTGTGCTTTACTGTAGGAATGGTGTTCTTTGGATGGTAAGATGTATTGGGTTTTCGCCAGACGTACCATTTTGAATTCTAGCCAAAAAGTTTGATTTCAGGCTAATCTGACCACAGCACCTTTTGCCACTTGGCCACAAAATCTTTAAGGTGCTTTTTTAGCAAAACAAACAAGACTTGATGTGGCTTTTTTTAAGGAGTGGCTTTTTTCTTGCCACCCTCCCATACAGGCCAGATTTGTGGAGTGCTTGTGATATTGTTGTCACATGCACACAATGACCAGTCTTTGCCATAAAGGCCTGTATCTCGTTCAAAGTTGCCATCGGCCTCTTGGTTGCCTCTCTGATCAGTCTCCTTTTTGTTCGCTCATCTAGTTTGTAGGGATGGACTGATCTAGGCAAGGTCTGGGTGGTGCCATACGCTTTCCACTTCTTAATGATGGTCTTGACTATGCCCCATGGGACACTTAAAGTATTTTAAATCTTTTTATACCCATCTCCTGTCTTGTGCCTTTCCACAACATTGTCACAAAGTTCTTTTGAAAGCACTTTTCCGCCAAAAGTGGATTCTTTGCTTTGAAATGCACTTCCAAGCAGTGCAATCCTTTAGAAACAGCTGCTTTTGTTCTGAACTAATCAAAATCACCACAATTGATCACGGGTGGGAGCCCCTTAATTTGTTGTGTGATCTGTAAGGTGATTGGTTATACTTACAAATGCAATTGTAAGTAGGGTGTTCACTTATCCTAATAAGGCATTTTACTGTTGTAATATTAATAAATTTCAGAATGTTTTAGAATTTTATTTTCACGTGGCTAATGTGGGTTACTGTGTGTACATAAAAATGGAACAAGCCTAATTTAATTTGTTTTTTTTTTTATTTTCAGAGTGTCATACATCAAAAGGTACAAATTTTGAAAGGGGGTGGTGATTTTCTATACCCACTGTATTTGCAAGGCAATGCTTTTGACAAAATGGAACACTACACTTTTTAGGTTATCTTAAATCATATGAAGCTGTTAAAAGTAACAGGATATATTGGCTTTGAAATTCTGTTAAAGGCTGCAAAAAAAGTCTCAGTGCAAAGAATTTTGCAACACATTCATTTGTCTCCAAGGTGCCCTGACGTACATTATTGAGAAAACAAAATAGTAATTACTGAACTAGTACCCCCCTTTTTCGAATAAACTATTTTAACTGTAATTTTCAATATTTTGTCACCATTTTGTCATTTTTCTTCAAAATGAAAAGATTTCCTGGTATGTCATGTATTATAGTCAATCTGACATAAAATGGAATTCATATTCCATTTCAGTGGTGATGGAATTTATAGAGGCAGCCATCTAAAATGTGCAAAGTGTCACTACAGTAGGTATATTGTGGTAGACACTGCACTGCTCTATAAAACTGCCAGTGAATCCTTAAAGTACCACCTCTAGTGTAGTGGTTTTCAGACAAATTTGTTAAACATTAAATGTTTGTTAACCCATTAGTGCTTTAATTATGCTGCACTAATTATGCTATATGCATACTAGTGACAATTTCATTAAATACAGTAATTACATTTTTACCACATTGTTACCACAAGCTCATTTATATTCTATGGGTGACAGAACCTCCTCTTGCTACGCCCCAAAACTTTGGAGTTCCATCCCCATTGGTATCAGAGTTACCGTTCCTGAGCACTTTCAAATCCAGATAAAAATCTTCTTATTTAGAAAGTCTTTTATTTAATTGATGTCTGTCTGTTATTTGCATCTTGTACCACATTCTAAACCCTTGTTTTTAATTATGGTAGTGTTGTTATCTCTTATCTTGGTTAACGCTCTTTTTTTTTTACTGCACAGAGGTTTGAGAAGCTACTTTTAAAGGTGCTATATAAATACATTTATATAAAAAAGTTTTTCAATATTATTAAATATAAAAGTTAAAATTTTCTAAAATATTGAAAAATGTGTTTTGTTTTGTGTTAACACGGTTTCAAAGTTTTAGATAAAGCACTTGATGCAGCTTAATGTGAAAACCAAGTTGTGTTTTTGCCAGTATTTGTCAATCGCCTTTCTTAAGAGATCCAGAAATACAAATAGTTTAACTCAATGCATTTAAATTTTCATTTTGGAAATATGTTTATACATACAGAAGCATCCTGGTGTAACAAGAAAAAAAGTTAACAAATAAAGCTTGTAGAGTACATCCGACTTTTTTATGTAGTATTTTATTAACTCCCACATAGGACTTTTTTTCTCCTATGACATTTGGTACTCTGCTTATACTGTATATAGCAAAATTCATAAAGCACATATTTGCCCAGCCCAATATTTTACATAAATGTTTGGAGTTGTGGTGAAAGTTAACTTTCCAAAAGTATTTTGCATACAAACACAAGTTCTGTTCCTAACAACTGAAATATCAACATATTAAATTAAATATATCATGCATTTAGCTTGGTATAGTGTAACCTACATGCATTTTACCATCTTGGTTAACTACAAATGAAAAAAAAAATGTACTTGCTGTATTTAGTTGGTTGCTTTGTTATTTAGCTGTGAGAAATTTTATCACTGAAATACAATACTGGCAACACTGAAATACATTAGTAGGGTACATGTGTCAGAATATGATATGCCAAGTTTTGGGCATGTGGGTGAAATGTCCTGTGCTTAAGTAGTTTTGTCAAATAGCAAAACTCCCAGCTTTCTTTAATATTTTTTTTTGCCTGCTACAAGCTTGGGTTTGGTTTGTGGGCTTCCATCCAGATAATGTACTGTGAATACTCATCTATTGCCTCATTAATACATTTGCCATAAGATTTCAGTTTATCATGCTGTCCATATGCCACATGGGTCCCAAGTTGTAATACACCCTTCGTTGAATTGTATGTCATCGCCATTGATCAACAGTCAATAACAAACAGAATTTGTGTAACAGTTTCTTGAGTCACCACCAATCCATTTTGAATACACGTGAAATACATCCATATTATCTGCAGGTAGTTCATATTATCTGCAGCAAGAATAATGCCACATCCACTATGTCTGAATAATGTTTAATAAGTGTAAACTTTTCTAGTTTCGTTTTAATATTCTCATACTGATCACTGTTCTATTAATTTTGAGGAAAGAATTAAGAATGTCATGGCAACTAAGATAATTTTTTATCAAAATGTCCCTTTAAGTACATAATTCCATATTAAGTGGATTTAAAGGAGGAGGCTTCCCATACATGACTGTTACAATACTGCAATGTGAAGAATCAAACATAATGGTTTAATGCAAGAGTTTTCAATCTAATGGATTGAATGGATTCATGTAATGTAGAAAATTCAGAAAAAAAACAGTACATCCACATTACATTTTAAACAGCAGCTAGGCTATATATATTGTAGGAACAAGTAATAGGTTTATTCCATGCTGAAAAGAGAAGAAAGAAAACACAACATTTCGGCCATGGGGCCTTCTTCAGATGTGAGCACCTGAAGAAGTGTAGTGTAGTATTTTTTCTGATATTCAGTTGAAAGTCATGTCTGCTGTTTGTAGAAATCCAACTGTCCTTTCTTTGATTGCACCTATGTGAAAGTAGTGAATGCACACTGAAACATGCTCGCGTTTAGACTTATCTTTATACTCATCAGCCAAGATAGCATAAAACGTAGAAAGTTGCTTCCTGCAATTCAGCTTTTATTTTCCTTAACAGTAGCGAAGCTGCAGACTCCAGTAGCTCGTTCTGTATCTCTGGGCTCATCAGATTAGCATTTTTAGGAAGCTGTTTGAGCCTATTTTCAATTTTTGGGTCATACTTTGAGATAAGCTTGAACACTTCTATAAAATTCCTTTTGTTACGTGACTCTTCAGTTTCCCTGTGCCCTCGAAGTGGAATATCCTGCTTTGCACACATCAAGACAATGTCCAAAACAGCTTTCACATGCTGGTGGTTTTTCTCTATAAAGTAAATGTTAGCATCCCCCTGCAGTTAATAAGCACCGTCCCACAGCTGCGCGGGGCATGGCTTGCCATGTATACCTTTGACTTGCTAAATGCTATATGATGCTGTTTACTATTCTCATGTTTTGAACAAGCCTGTCTAAAATATTTCCGATTTTTAAATCCTTCTCTACTGAACACTAACTCAGTAAACATCTCTGGGAAGTGTCTGTAGACTTTGCAGTACACTGTATCCTTAGCTATACTGTATTCTAGCCATTTAAATTGTTCATACCACTTTATCGAAAAACTACGTACCTTTCCTGCTATTGCTGGGAATGATTGCAACATGGGTTGAGTGGCTGGTTTGTCAATGGCAGACAAATCTGTTGGTGGTCCTGTCACCGTAGACTTGTCTTTTGAGGCTGAAGGTAGACTCGTCTCAATGAAGAAACTATGGCCGTAGTGTTAGCCCTCATCGTCTCCTCAGCTGCCTGTAGCATCTCATGGGTCTTATAATTTGTTTCGGGCCTGGCTGGACGTCTAAACACGGCTTTTTGAAAAGCGTAGATATATTCAATTGTTTTGACATGTTGGGTGGCTAATGAACCAAAAACCTAGCGCTAGATAGCTCTAAGAGGGTCTGACAATGATGATAGCCAATTAGGCTATGGCTACACTTGCACCGCCCCACTGCAATTTTCTTATGGGTCACAAAAGATACAGCAAGCCAATAGCAAATTAAAATCAAATCACGTAACATAAAAAAGCAAATCATGTAACGTAAACAAGAAATCCCACAAAAAAAATCTTAAATTACTTTGAACTGATTGGGTAGGCCTAGGATCAATCATGGTGGACCTGGGCCCACTCAGGCCCACCCATGGTTATGTCGCTGCCTGGGGTCCAAAATAACTATGCGGGGGCTTCTTTTTCTCAGTCCTTCCTCTCTACCTCAGTTTCTCTCTCTCTCATATTCACCCCAACCTGCTTCTCGTAATATCTTGATTTTCACTCCACCTCCTGTCCCTCTCTCCTTCAAGAAGTAAATCTTATATTCTGCTAATGTTAATCTTGCCCATCTTCTATTAGACTCCACTGACTCCTTCCATAGCACAAATGATGATCCTGGTGCTTTTTCTGTCACTCTTAAATCTTCCTGCATTCCTCTTCTATCCTCACAATATCCAAGTTCTATTAGGTTCCAGTATTTTTAGAGATATCATGTGTTCAGTTTTTCCTGATTGTTGCCAAGAACAGGATGATTACAGTACATGGATATTATATTGAATCTTTCTGTCCGTTTTGGGGGCTCACTTTTTTATGAATGTCACAAACTATTTTCTGCCATATTTTTGCTGGTGTTAGAGCTCTTCCCTTCACTATTTGCTCTTCAGAATCCCAATCTACAAAATTCTGCCTTGCAGCTATCTCTAAGATTGTCTCCTATTATTTTACCCTTCCCCCACAATCTTCCTCCTTTAAACTCAAGCAAAATGTCTTCTTTAAACCAAGCTGCTCTAGAGATATTCTTCATAATCATATTTTGTTAGTAGGTAAATATAAGGCTATAACAACTTCAACTCTTTAAACTGTTCATCTTTTTTTCGCTTGTGCCTTCAAATTTGTAGTTTCTGCAGTGAAGTTCAGGCCTGCTGAAATGGCTATTGATTCATCTCTCCACTCTGATTGATATTCCCAAACTGGCTTCCAAATTACTCTACCACCCTGATTCTGGATTTAGTCATTATTTACTTGATGGCCTTTTTTCTCCTGGTCTTTCCATCCTCCCCTCTGCTCCTTTTATTTGCAAAAATTCACTTGTCTCACCTTCTTGATGCTTTCCTTTCAATTCTGCATTGGTGGTTTTAGGTTCTGTTTTTGGGGTTCTAGTCTCCTCATCCAATAAACAGTAGGTTAACCCTCAGCTAACAGATTAAGACAAATTATCAAGTAATAGGCTTATTCCATGCTGAAAAGAGAAGAAAGATAACACAACGTTTCGGCCATGGGGCCTTCTTCAGGTGGTCTCAGCTCTTCAGCCTTCTTCTTTCTTCCCTTTTCAGCATGGAATAAACCTTTTACTTGCTCCTTTGCAGCCTACGCATGCTGACACATCTACCCACCCGAATTACTAAGACAAATTATTATAACTTATAATACTTAATAAACATTTTAATACACCTAATTCTTGGTTGTTGTCACTCTTAGTGAATTTATAATCAATTATTACATCATTTCTTCACATCCCCTCCTTTCCCATGCATTTTGTTAGGAATCCCTGGTGGGGAGATACAAGGATCCAGTGCAGACGCAGGCACGGGTAGTAGATGAGGCAGGCAAACAATCCAAAAAGATAAGCGAGTACGTGGTCTAAAGGAGAAGGGTGTACAGCAACCAGGAAGAGCGTAGAAAGTGTACAATCCGAAACAAGAGGCAAGGTCGTGGTCAAAAGGCGTAAGGTAAGTCGTAATCCAGGGAGAACACAGGTGGCAAACAGTCCGAGGCGAGAGGCAAGGTCCAAAGTCGAAAAGGCAGAAGGGGAGTCCAATATCCAGAATAAGCGAGGTACGGGGAAAAACGCCAGGTAGAGCTCTCAAGGAGTAGACTCAGTACCGAGCAGCGGGAAGCAGGTTAAGATGGTATAAATAGCACTGCATACCGCACGGTGGAGCGTTTGCAGGTGGGTTAACTCGTGTGGCAGCGTTTGTTAATAATCACCTGCTGCTGGTGCTGATTAGATTGCTTAAGAGTTGGTCTTAACTGCCTGGCGGTCGTGACACATTTGTCTTTTGCATCCCTCATCCACTTTCATATCCCTCCTCCACCCAATCTCTACCTTTGCAACTGCCTCTTGGTCACTCCTTACCCTGCATGGGGGTACTAGCCTGTTCGTCCTATGGTCAGAACAAGAACTCTCAGCTAAGGGGGTTAAGACAAATTATTGCTTAATAACTTAAAATACTCAATAAACCTTTTTAATATCCTAATTCTTGGCTGTTGTGATTCCTAGTGAATGTCAATTAATAGTTTATTGTGACATGATTTTGTATTAATAAGCATGAATATGTTTATGCTTTAGAGAGAGTGCTGCAAAACGTTAATACATAGTTTACAAGGGCTTTATTAATGTCTTCTAATAATTTATTGCAACATGGTTTTGCATTTATAAGCATGAAAAGCTGAATAGCATCACACTATAGATGAGGTGTTATGTAAACGTTCATAAAGCCTTTATGAATGGTTGTTAATAATTTATGCCTCAACCCAGTTTGGTGATAGCAAACATTAATCATCTTTAAAAGCCTTAGTCTGAATTTGGTTGATGGTTATACTGTTCATGGTAGAATACTGTAACTGCACACTCCAAAAAAAAAGAATATACTGCAATTCTACCACTGTCCTGGAAAGAGTCAACAGGCTGGTACTATAGACACACTCTCATCTGTTAATATGCTCTTCCTTCTCTATAATTGATGAATTGTTGTCTAATCAATTTTGAAAAACATTTACAAAGCATAAACATCTAAGCTAACAAAGCTATAAGTACACTTCTGTTAATCATTAATTAATACTGAGTTCATTTTCAGTAAAATATGAATCCTTATAAGTTAATTCCTGACAACGCATTATTAAACCCTTAATATCAGAACCTTATTCTAAAGTGCTAGCAAAAAGCAATCAGAGCTGTCACGTTAACCAAAAGTTTTCAAATCACTTAGGTAGAAAGAAAGGATAGAAATTAAATAAAAAATATTGTAATGACAACAGTATATTAATGAAGGGAGGGTTATTGTTTGATAACAGAGTGGATTTGGTTACAGTAGGTTGTTTACTCTTATTACAGTACAGTACAGTAAGTTCTAGAACTGTGAATCTTTTGTAATCATTTCTAGTCTTCATTTAGATGACACAAATCATGAACATTTTCCAAAGAAGTGCACAATCTTTGTATTGAAAAAAACAAACAAAATTGATTAAACTAGTGACATTTGGTTTTAAACTTAGTTTTAACCTTTATAAAGGTTTAGGTAAGGTTTAGTTTAGGAAATGGGGTATTACAAATTGTGTTCCTATGCTTTGGTGTCAAGGTTAGAGATATCAGAAACACTTGGTTGATGGTTTGGATTGGAACTGTTCTAAAAGGGTAACTCAGCACTTTTATGGACACTCCACTCAAAGCACTTTACAGGTAATGGGGACTCCCCTCCACCTGGAGGATGCGACAGCAGCTATAGTGTGCCAGAACGCTCACCTCGCACCAGCTATCAGTGTGGAGGAGATCACACCCTGGGATTTTGTAATGACCACAGAGAGACAGGACCTCGGTTTTAAGTCTCATCCAAAGGACAGTGCCTTTTTACAGCATAATGCCCTTGTCACTATACTGGGGCATTAGGACCCACATAGACCACACGATGAGCGCCCCCTTTAGAAAGCAAAAATATGTTTTCCTGGGCATTATTGTCTATTATTTATTTCCCTGGCCTAACCTTAATTCCGAACACAATCCTTACTTTCACTCTTATCTGGAACATAAGAACATAACAATCCCTCATTCCAATCTGAAGTGTTATTCATCTACTCCAAACAATAAATCCAAACAATACCCATACCAAACAATAAATCACAAACATTTTAATTTTGTGCTCTAAAACCTGGCCCAGTTCACTAGCATTCCTATTTTTTATTCTCACTTCATCTCTTACCTCATTTTGAAACAGCTGTTGCTTCTTTTAACCTTAACCTTCTATTCCTACATTCCTACATCCTCTAATGCTAACCTTCAATTCATACATTATTTTGCTGTAGAAGTAGAAGTGAAACCCTTTACCTTAAATTATTGTCTTTGTTCATAACACTTACATTATTTTATTCCTTATTCATCTACACTATTTCCTTTGGGTAAGCATTTGCTCTATTTTTGACCATCCTTTCAATTAATCTTGAAATATATATGAATGGGTAAAATCTATGCTATGGGAAAGGGTTTTCCTAAAAACAAAGTTTCAGATAGTTGAATGTTCTTTGTGATATGAATGGTCTAAATTCAAGCTATTATGCAAGTACAAATATAAATAAGCCCACATTTTACATTTAAGTGAATCCATAAAGAAAATTTCAAACATTCCTTGTTTTTATTACACAAATGGGGAAAGTATTTTTATACCTTTTGCTTATCAGATTCTTTACTGATTAAATCTTTAAGCCTTTAAAACTCTTTGTCACAAAACCCCTGAAACTAATTAAATTTAACTATGCAGATTTATTCTAGCAGTCAATCTGTAATGAGTTTGTGCTCTTATGGTAAATTTGAAGTCAGTGTGTGCAAATGCTGGGAAGGATTTATTTTTAGTCCAAGTTGTCTTTATCTTTGGCATATGTTTTTATTTTTCAAGGTATGAATGGGACTTAAAAATTTAAAAAACACCTAGTTGTTTTCAAAAGTCATTATAGTTGTTACTTTATTTTGCAGAAGAATTTCAGGATAAAAAAACAGGACTCAAGGGTATCAAATGATGATGAGAAAACATACTTATATTATTTATGCTTATATTAAGGAAGATAAGATCACGCGTACTGTCACATATTTTGTAAGGGACAGTATGCCAACATTTAATTTGTTGGAACTGGAATACAATTTGTGTCACATCATCATTGTCATTCATCAATAATTGTTGTTATTCATGTGGAAATAATGGAATGCATTTCTGTGTTTTAGTTTAAATGATTAATAAAGTAATTGGACTTGTCTGTCCACATATTTTGAGACATGCAAGGACGTTATAATAAGAGACAACTAAAATATCATGCTACTTCAACAGCAATACATTACATAAAAGCTAGAGGGAGCATATTATTGTTGATTATCTAATGATACTTGAATGTACATAATGAAAAGACTAGAAAAAAATACTTAAACATGGAAATCAGTCTTCTAAGCTATGTATTCATAAAATGTGTTGAAAATCCCAAACTATGTTCAGCCAGAGATGACATCAGTTTAGATCAGTTCAGCCTTCCCAACACAATCTGCTGCTTTCTGCTTTGCCTTTTTCAATCATCTTTCAGCATGTTTTGACTATCAAATGTGTCATCATATAGATCAGTCGTTCTCAAACTTTTTGGACCAAGTACCACCCCTAATCCAACCAAAGCATTCCAAGTACCACCTACAAGTCATCATCTCATAGGAACCCCAGAAATTCTCAATGACCAACATGAACGCGTGTGCACACACACTCTCACATACATATAATAAATATTATAATAATAAACTTTGTTTGATATAAAAACAACAGAAAATTGTTTTACAGAAAAAAAACAATAACAAATAAAAATAAAAAAGCACCATTTCAGTGAGAGGGGTGAGCCTGTTTAGTCGAGCAAAGCAGATGTGAATTAATTTTTCGAGCCTTGATACAATTCACAACAGTCTAACAGATTTTAAATCGTCAGGCATTTTCTTGACGGAAAAGGTCTCGTGGTGGATGTTGCAATGCATCCATTAATTTCTGGAGCAACCTCACTAATTCGTGCAACTACACCGCTGTGTCAGCTTGTCATTGTCTGTACAAACTCCGACACATTTTTTCCAGTCGATGCCATTCTCTTCGATAAATTCATTCAGAAGCTGAAATACGTGCTCTCCTGTAGTTCCTGTGGGTAGCGGCTTACAGAACAGAAAGTCCTCATGGGACGTACCCTCAAACTCGTATCTAACGTAAACGAGCAAATTGGCCAAATCGACTACAGACTCATCTAATTGCAGTGAAAAACATCTGCTCATCTTAACGCGCTCTGTCAGCGTACTTTTGATATAATCCTTCATTTCAATAATTCTATGAATGACTGTGTCTTTCAGTGGGGGCAGCAGGTTGAGCTGTTCAGCAGCTTTTTCTCCACACATAATAGTGTGGGGCTTACCTGCTTTAGCAATCCGCAAGTTTGCATTTTTCCACGTTTCATTTTTTTTCCGGTGTTTATTTTAAGTTTTTATTTCATGCGCATGGGAGAGAAACACAGAGACGCTCGGTGTATTTTTCTCAAATTAACTTAGAACAGTTCTTAAATATTTTTCTGTTATTTTTCACGCTTTCCTGTGCTCACAAGATTACCAGTGTTCGTAGCACACATTTCTATGCATTCCTGTGTTTACAACGTTGGCATTGTTCCAAAATCACGCACATTCTCCTACCTCCCTATTTGCTGGAGATACAGTAGCTTTTTTTAAATACAATTGGTCACTTGCGTCCGTAGCACGGATACCTATAGAGTGGTATAGAATTACAGAGTATCTCTTGTGTCCACTGAAGTATTAGCGCGCACTGTATCGTAGTACGTAGGCTGCGTATTCCACACATATAAAAATACAAAATATGAAAACCCGTCCCGATTTTTCAGCGCACACAACACAGTTCCAGGGTCATTTGGTGTACCACCTGGCGGCACGCCGCGTACCACTGCAGGTGCGCGTACCACAGTTTGAGAACCACTGATATAGATTATACATTATAGGCATTGACTGACATACTCTGCAGTAAATGATGTCTTACTGTTCATGAAAAATGGTATTTCTAGGTCCTATATGTACTGTATGATATTGAGTTTCAGTTTTGAGAACACCTGAACTGATTAGAATAGTGATTAAACCAATATCCTGTTTAGTTTAACAGACTAGATTAAAATATTTCTTACAGGAAAAGGTTTTTTATTACCTACTGTCTTTAGTAGTGTGGGCTAAGAATTTCCCCTTGCTCTTCTTTAAAAATGAACAGATTCATAAGCATTTTATTAATTAGGCAAAATGTATTCTGTATTTTCATTTATATATTAATGATAACAAGAAATGCTAAACTTATTGCTGTACTTCTTTCTAAATAATTTCTTATTTAGAAATTATTCATCTGAGCATTAGAAGAGCTTTAGGAAATTGCAATCCGTATTTTATCAATGACAGACCTACAATGACACAGGAGTCATCCAGCTGATCATGATTCCTTTTATCTATTAAAAATACATAGTAAGCATAGTGTGTAGAGAAGAGGTACTGTAGAACCTCTTTCTTTTAACAGAAAATGTGAATCTCGAGAACTAGGTTGGCATCGTCTTAATGGATGCTTACATTCTTTAATACATATCCAGTAAAATCAAAATACAATCTGAGCATATTTTCTTATCTTTCACTTTTAGAAATGATGTGTGGCTTGTTATAGAGTGCATATAACCAGGCCAGATCTCAGTCAGTAGGCATTCCTGATAACGTTTTATTTAATATAGCCAGCAGCCATATCACTCTGCAACTCACAAATGGCAACCCACTGAAGCTAAGCAGGTGTGAGCCTTGTCAGTACCTGGATGGGAGACCTTGGTTGCTGCTGGAAAAGGTGTTAGTGAGGCCAGCAGGGGGTGCTCACCCTGTGGTCTGTGTGGGTCCTAATGCCCCAGTAGTGATGGGGACACTAAACCCATTAAACCCAGGGTGTTTCTTGAAAAGAGTAGGGGTGTAACCCCAGCGTCCTGGCCAGATATCCCATTGGCCTTTACCAATCATGGCCTCCTAATAATCCCCATATATGAATTGGCTTCATCACTCTGTCCTCCTCCTCCTCCCCAGTGATAGCTGATGTGTGGTGAGTGTTCTGGTGCACTATGGCTGCTGCCGCATCATCTAGGTGGATGCTGCACATTGGTGGTGGAGGAGGGGAGTCCCCATTACCTGTAAAGCTTTGAGTGTAGTGTCCAGAAAAGTGCTATATAAGTGTAAGCAATTATTATTATTATTATTTCTTTGTTGTTATTAACTTCACTGTTGTTTTGTGAAGTCCTCCGAAGATCAGCTAAAAAAGCTCATGCAAAGGAACAAGTAATAGGTTTATTCCATGCTGAAAAGAGAAGAGAGACAAGACAATGTTTCAGCCATATACTGTATCCCCAGGACCGTTCTTAACAACTACTACATTTTACAGGGCGATCCCACCATTGGTACCCTTTTTTCTAAATGCCCAATCATCTCATACTGCCAACCACCCAATCTACATAAACTTCTGGTTCACAGCTCCCTTGACTGCACTCGGCAATCATCCCCACCAGGCACCTACCCCTGCAACAGAACTCGCTGCATCACCTGCAAATACATATCTAACAACACGCTCATTCAGGGCCCCTCAGGTCAATTCCAGATCACCCAGACGACATCCTGTACCTCCAGCAACCTCATTTACTGTATCTCCTGAAGAAAATGCCCAGCTATCTACGTTGGGGAAAACGGAAGGAGACTAGGAGACCGCTTCAGAGAACATGTTTGGGCTATGAAGATTAAAGATTTCTCCAAGCCCATAGTTTCTCATTTCACCTCAGATGGCCATGATCACACTGATTTCTCTGTCTCTGTTCTCAAAGAAGGGTTTCTCAACTCCCATAGCAGAAAAACAACAGAAACTAAACTCATCCTGAAACTAGGTTCACACCATCCCCCTTCTCTCAATGACTGACTTGTTTTCATGCAATCTTCTCTATTCTCATGCATGCTTTGACTTCACACCTTTCTTCACCCTTCTGTACTTTGCACTTCCTGAGTGGCCTCTCTGCCCCTCCTGCCTCATCCCCTCTCCCAGCTTTTGTTCTTCTGTGCTATTTAATCATTTCTGTCTGCCCTGTCTTTCTCACACCTGAAGAAGGCTTCACAGCCAAAATGTTGTGTTTTCTCTCTTCTCTTTGCAGCATGGAATAAACTTATTACTTGTTCCTTTGCGGACTACGCATGCTGACGCAGCTACCCACCTGAACTATTTAAAAAGCTCATGGCTGAAAGAAGAAAACTAATGAGGCATGTGCACAAATACTATGTGGAATATAATTTAGAACAAAACATAAATGATACTCTCACCATTTCTTTAAGGTAACCCATTTTTCTTTTTTCAATATTTTATTGCATATGCTTTGTAATGTAAGATAAGGTCAATTTATTAGCCATATACAATTTCTTGCATTAGGAATTTGTCTTTTCACATACCCCAGCTTGCTGTCCATGAGACACACAGGCAGGGAGAGAGAAGCTTGGGGTCAGAGCACAGGGTCAGTCATTTATACAGCATCCCTGGAGCAGCTGGGGTTAAGGGTCTTGCTCAGGGGCCCAACAGAATATGATTCCTATGCCGGCTGCAGGATTTGAACTAGCAACCTTCCAGCCACAGGTGCAGATACTTAGCCACAGTGCCACTGCTCCACCCTGGTGTACGTTTCTTAGCTCAATGTCTTAGCCCTAGTGTACACAAATCTCTTCATTTTAGTAAGAACTGCAATTAACATAAAGTACATTACAACTTCATATAATTAGATTCAACATTTCCCAACAGAAACAAGCTGGAAGGAAAGAAAAAATACAAGTTTTAAGTATCATATCTTCCCTTTTTGCATATTTTCTAGCATGATTTTAGCATGTATCTCAAGGATTTTGATTATTGTCCTTTGGAGTTAGGATCCCAGAGATACAAATGTAAGGAACCCTTACATTATACTGTATATAGTATTTATATCAGAGGATTTATATCAGAAAGTTAAATGTCTTGACAGCTCCATCTGTAGTTCCTTAATTGTAAACATTGAAAGTGGAGTACACCAGGTAGTGTGAGTTACAGACTGAAGGTAAAATCAAGAAGTATCAATAGTTCTTATATACACATACTGTATAGAGAAAAGTAAACAGAAAGTGCAATGAAGCGAAATGTAGATTTAACTTGATTCACAAAATGCCCATAAGTGTGTGTTTATATATATATTAACATTATACATTTATACCATATATATATATACCTACAGTATATACTGTACTTCATAAATAGACATTATTGGAAGCTAATGACTGATATACTCAGAAATGTGGTAGACATATGCAGTAAATCTTAATAGTAACAAATGGAATGAAAAATAATATTTTCAGGCAAAAATGTCTGGTGATACATAAATTTCAAATTATGCTAATTTCCACAGCAAACAGGACCATTATTCAATTTTAAATTGATATCAAATAGTGAGAGGTTTTCCTTTTCATATTAATTCCCTTATTACCTGAAATCTGAAAAAAGCTGGGCAGTTTATGTTTATTACTGAAAAAGCTGTGTGTTTTGTTAGCCAGATGCTCCAAAATATGTGACATGGAAGAATGCCCTCTAGATTTCTAACAGCTGGGATGAAAACTGTAAGTTAATATCATGGCTCCTTCTGTAGGCAAAAACCTGTCGCACTACAATCCTTTTTTCGGTACCCAAATTGAATTCCATCACATTTCTGCAAACCTAAGAACTAAAAGAAAACGGATTATTTCTGATGTTTTGAGCATCCTGTGAATGAAAAATAGTAAAGTCTAAAATAATTACAATTTTAAAACAGATTAATTATGAACTCATAATTGGAAAACAATTCTGTTTCTAATCTGTGAATTAATTCGATGTATCAAAAAGAAACACAAAATTGATAGTAATCTAGTGCATTATCTTTTCTTGCATATATTTATTTTAGATAGAGTTGTACTGTTTTTAAACTTCTTTACTAGATATAAAGTGTTAAAACATACATGGCAATGAATTTGAACTAAACAATATTATTCAAGTGCTCTGGAGACTGTGTAAAGAGCTTAGTTTGTAAAAAGTTCTATTATGGGTATTCTGTGAAGTTCAGGTCTGCTTTATTACTCAGAACAGTGCTGTTTCCCATGAAGAAGGTACACAAGGGCTTTTCCTAGAGCACTTAGTCTATGTGTTTGTTTATTTCTATTTGTAATCATTAATCTTTTATTAAAGTATTGATATTGTCTGTTACTTTCTACTAGAAATCATCTCTGGTCATATAAACCCACCATGTCAGTAGCTCACTAGCTTTAGACAACCACTATATTAAGTATAGAAATCACATTGAGTTAAATTGCTTTGCCTAAAGGATAACCCCTGGCTCTGTGAATGGCATTTCCAACCCTTGAGTACAGTGAAACAAATGACTACTGCAATGGTTGTAGATTAGGAATTGTTGATTAGCAATTACAGGGGGCAGAATGGTGTAGTAATGGGTTATTGGTAGAAAAGAGAAACGGGGATTGTCTTACTCCAAACCTTTGCTATGAGCTCCAGAAGTAAAAAATCTAAAACTTATGAAAAATAAATCATTTGTATTATTATATCAGTACGTTCAGAACTTAGTTTTGAAATTTAATCCAACTCATCATTTGTATAAACAATCACTGTGATTATGTTTGAAATTAGCCTAATAATGAATGAACATACGGTATATATTGTATATCTGATTCGCTACACAATTACATTAAAAATAGCAAAATATTTGTTTTTGCTTTTCAAATAATAATATGAAGCTCACATAAAGATTTTCCAATCACTCTGTAGATTGGAAATTAAATAAATCTACATTACTTAAGGGGTGCATCATAGTGTGTTAGTCTTCATAACTGGTGGGGATTCAAGTTCCTGCTACTGAGCTGCACTTGCACCTTGAGCAAGGGACTGTAGTACTCAGTTGTTAAAATGTCTATCCAGCTGTATAAATGAGGACCAGCATTGAGGGGAGGGGGTCCCCATCCAGGGTAATTACGTGCACTACTGTCCACCTAATTCCACAGAAACCAGGATAAGCTCTGGCCTGATGAACTGCTGTGGCTTAGATTTGGAAATTATGTTCCTGCAATGCCTAAAAACATTTAAAAAGGATTGTCTGGGGACATCTTTAGCATTGCTATGTAAAAAAGTTGTAATCTAAATATTTTAACTTTTATTCACATAAAATAAGAAGTTTGTTAATAACTTCATATATTTCCTTCAAAAAAGAAGTTGAATTTCACATTTGTCAGCATAATCAAAATCCTTGCAAAAGCCATGCATCTCAATTTGTATTTGTTATATCAATTATCAGAAACGAGCTCATCAAGCCAGAACCTATCCCATTAGCACAGGGTGTTAAGTTAAGTGGGACTGAGGGAACACAACTGCTTTCCCTTGGAGGGACACAGATCACTAATAAAGTACAACTTTAAACTAAAAAACATTCCAAGGAGGTGAAACTCCTTGGAAACATGGAACTTTCATGGGAAGGAGTTATTTTTAACTGATGGGATGACCTTTAAGGAGGATTATTATTTGTACAGTATGTCAGAGAGTTCTATAGCTACAGTTGAACCAATGTGGCTATAGACATTTGTTCTCGGGATTCTATTTTCAGGAATATTGCTAAAAGGGGACCATGGCCCCAGGCTGACACAAAGGTGCTTAAAAATGGTAATATTGACTTCAAGTTGGCTCAATATATATGGACATAGGAATTATTTATCAGCAGTATAACCCTAGAGCAGTATGTTTTTCAGTGGTCAGTTGCAAAGGTACAATATGTCTGTATAATCTTCACCACAAGAAGAAGACTGGAAATGAATGTACTGTATGGATGAATGTTTGAAAATCTTATTTTGGTTATTCCACTGTTAGTTTTTTAATAACCAAATAGACTAAAGCATTTAATATTTTTCTTAAGATACAGTATTAGAAACTAGACTGCTGAGTTTGCTCATTTTTTGGGCACTAATTGCAAGTGTTTTAATGCAATTCAAAAACTATTAATAATAATAGACAGCATTAGCTTTGTACTGCAATACACAATAGATATTAGTCATACCGATTCCAATAGGTACAGTTTTTCTCACCCCAAATACCTGGGCAACCAGCCAAGCCTCTTCTCAACCTGTCAATTGACCTGTTGCAGTGACAATATGATGTAGTAGGGGAGCAATTCTACCTGTGTGCAATCCTGTTCTTTTTACCTGTAACCAGCAGAGTCTCATCTCTTGTCTTGGAAACTCTGTTTCTTGTGCTTTCTTGACTGTTCTTCCTTGGCTTGTTCTACACTTCACATTTAATACATTTCTGGATCACCCCCTATTGTTTGCTTGCTTTTTCTGTCATGATCCAGCCTGCTTCAAATTTGTTTTGGACTGACTTCTGGGTTATGGACCTAGTTTGCTTCCTCAACTACTCCTGCAGATAACCCTTTGTGGTTTTGCCCTCTGACACCTTGGCTTGGAATCTTGTTTGACTTTTGACTACGGTTTTGGACTGTGCTTACTCATTGCCTGTTTGATTAGTTTGCTTGCCTGATTTCTACAGGCTGTTGAGCTGCCCTCGCCCACATTTGGATTCAGCCTAATGCTTCAGATTGCTGCACTCAATCAGGTTAGAGCAGCAATATGACAATTATATTTAAAAATGTCACAATGTAATATTTAAAAATGTCACAATGTAATTTTGCTACATATTATAATTCCATTCATTTAAACTAGAAAAGAAGTAAATATATCTCAGACAATTACTCAGTTTAATTTAAACTATCATTTAAGGCTTGGAACTGTAGTGTTACAATCATTTCTTTCTGTTGACATTTGTTCTGAGGCATCTATTTTCAGGAATATTGCTAAAAGGGGATCTATGGTTCCCCCAGTCTGACACAAGTGTGCTTAAAATGGTCATATTGGCTTCAAGTTGGGTCAATAGTGTGTTTTGCAGTGGCCATGTGTAAGATTGTTCTTTTTATTAATTTATAATTCTTATTCATTTTTTAAGAGTACATTGATGTATTGTTGTGAGTACATCTCATTTCTTAATTTTTTCTTTCTTTATTGAAAACCACCACTCTCACACTTCTGACAAATCACCATTCACCCAGCAGTGGAGAAGGAAAGTGGAATGGATGCATATCTCACTGTCTGGCACAATTTATCTAGCTTAAGATGAGCTATTTAATAGTCCCTTGTGTCATTATGGTAGCATAACATTCCTAGCTGTGGCTGGACTAAGGGAACACTGTGTCAAATATGATTATATTTAAACTTAACTTGAGCAATTGTTACAAAATGATTGTCAAAGTTGATACATTATGTAACTACACAATTGACACCTGGTGTGTAGGCATATGTTTATGTATAACGAAGGCTCTAAGCTCTGCAGTGTGATCTCTTGCACAGAAACATTTCTTGAAAGCTGTAGGTGGATACTCATGCAGTTTATTTGGGAGAAGGGAAAAACATGTTTATGCTTATTGTTGTAATCCATCAATTTAATATATTTTTAACTTTTACAAGAATATAAATTGAAACCAATGTACAGCATCTGTACTCAGTGTGTAACCTTAAACCCTGTACTACTTAATGTTCATTTGGATTATGTACAGTACATTTGTAATACTCTTACAGAACTACCTCACAATTTTTTTAACAATGATTTTCTCTCCAGGGTAACATAGACATAATTATATATCACATGAGTTATTCAGTGGCATTATTTTTCAAATCTACAGCAAATGGATCATATAGTATACAAAGCTGTGATTTGCATCTCTCCCTTACCCCATGCATTTACAGCTAATGTGCTTCAGTAATGGAAATTACCATCTAAAGTTGAATCAATAAGCTGTTGTGTGTGATCAACTGCTTGTGGCTGTGATTCCACAAGTAATATTTCAGTGGTTTCATGAAGCTTGAGTTGGCCAGCATATCCTGAACTAACTCCTCTACAGTGACCTATGTACCTCAATGGGCATCGGTGATCTTTCAGTCTCTTCCAGTACATGGTTATTTTCATGTAAGGCACAGTGGAAGTTGTGGCACTCAAAAAGCTGAATAGTTGAAAGAAAGTCCTAAATAAAAATTGAGTTTGAATAGGATGTTATTGCTTAATATGTGGTAAATCTGTATGTGTAAGCTGGATACATTTTCTTTTTATCTGGGATACCATAGCTGAATTAAATGTAATATGTTTTAAAATACTTTACTTTTTTATCTATGGATGTTTTACCAATACAGATCACATACCTAAATTTATCAGGAATCAACATGTTAATTAATTAAACTCAGTTATGATTTCTAGTGATGCATACACATTGCTGTAGATAGAGATTTTTTAGTAATGTGTGTGAATATATACAGAAAATAACAAGGTATCCAAGTCCATATTAATATACAGTACATTCTCTTAGATCATTTAATTCATGTTTAGTCCTCAGAGAAATGTTATATTAACAACTCTGATTGGCCACACACCTAATAGCAAAATTGTGATCCAAATTATAAAATATCTTACACTTTTGGTGGCAGAAAATATTGGTTAATGATATGTAATTATTATTATAAAGTGTTTACGGGATACTAAAAGTAACAGTGTTTTTACCAGCAGACATCCTTGCTGGTAACTCTGTTTGTATCCTTGGTAACTACCTCTTTCTCATTATAATTTAGTAACCTCTTTAATAAAACTTTCCCTGCCTTAACATTTCTCATGTAAATGTCCCTCTTTTTTCCATCAACTCTGTATAGGTCTGAGGAAAAGACTTTTTGTTAATTTGTTCAATCATTTGGCTATACATATCCTCTCCTCAGTTCTCATATTCAAATCTGTGTGAAACACATTCTTCTGACTTAGACGATTTGGCACGTTTGAGGCTTGCTTACCCCCTGAGCCTACTGAGGTAGCACTTTTTCAGTATTTCTTTTTGTTGTGTTAAATTTTGAAATTGCTAGGTTCTAGTTCTAGTAGATTTTTCAATCAGAATGGCTCTCCACTGATCTCGAACATAATTGCAAAACATCAACAAATTAATTAGAAGAACACACAAACTTTTTCAGACCTCATATTCTTTTGTTTTTGAAAGGTAAACTTATAAAATACAGTATAATGAAAATTTGATCTTTTTGGTAATGTTTTGTGCTTTTCACAGTCAATGAATAGCACAGCAAAGCAGAGAAAACAGAATATAAAGCAGGAATATTCTAGCAGGAATGGAAAATGTGTCAACAACAATTTCTATATCTACAAGTGAATACATTTAAGTACAGACTGCTACCAGTGTTGCCTAAATGGTAAACATATCCTTCCAATAAAAATAAATGAGTTGATGAATGCATGGGGAAAATTAAGTAAAGATCCTGAATATTTGATAACCGATTCTTGAAATTGTGTTTTGTAACTATGTCATCAAATCAGTTATTTACCAGGACCTGTAAATTGCTGTAGCCTTAAAATTAGATCAGGTGGAATTTGGTGACGTTATAGTAAATTATTGTATTTTTTTTCTCCTTCCAAACTTTTTTGGCACAATGTTAAAGGTAAGTTTCAAAACTCTGAGGAAATAAATCAAGAATGCTAGGATTTTATATCAATTATATTATCAATCATATTATTACCAAATACCAGGCAGGAAATAATTCAGTGTTCATGACATGTATTCTTTTTTTAATCTTCGGTAAAGCTTTGATGATATAGTAAAAATAAGGTCCAATCATTAGAAAAAAAACATGAACAAATAACACAACTACACACCAGTCACATTCTGACAAATAGTGTATGTATGTAGAGTCCTAATTACTATAGACATAGGGAATAAATACACAACCAAGAAAACACATGAACAGGCTAAACAGAGGAAACCTGTGTCTTAAGAAAAACAGATCCAATTGTAGACTACAATTCCTTCTATAAATCACAGATGTCCACAAGTGAATGGGAACCATATTTCTTTTTCTAATTCCTATTTCCTTATTCTTCCTTATCACTCTCATTTTCGCTATCACTGAAGTAAAAGAGAACATTTTTAGCCTCAATATTTCACAATACAGGAAAGTAAAATTTTATAAAATTAAACAGCAACTTTTGTTACAATAATGTTCTGATTACCTAGCCAGAATCTGGTTCCAACTCCTGATTAAAACAAGGATCTCTCCCATGGCTGAAGATATGAAGGAAGAGAATGAAGATGGATGATGATGGTGAACTTAGAATGAAGTCAGTGAGAAATGAAAATAGATTAGTTGGCAATGTGCTTCCAGTGACACAGCATTTTCTGGTAAAATAAATTTAATAAACTTCAGATGCAGCTCAGCCAGCTCCCAAAGTCACAACAATATCTTATTATTTAAGTACTATACCATTTATTGTTTGGAAAGAATTTCAGGGGACTTTCAGGGACTTCTTTTTTTAGGTTTCAACTAAATCCAGTGACTTTAAATGTATCACTTCAGTTCAGAAATAATCCAGACAACCTCTTTCATGTGTAGGCTTGTCTCCTCGCATGCTCTGCAGGAGTCATTGCCTACAATATTAACAGTGATGGCAAAGAATGAGACACGTACTGTACCATATGATTTTGACAGAGTTTAACAAAGTCTGTGGTGGTATATAATATCAAAAAAAGTACATTGATTACCTTTCTGGTTGGTATTTCATGGCACTATTATGCATATATATTATTATTCTTTTTAAGATGTATATATACAAACTAACTTAATCAAACTGTGAGGAAGGCCAGCAACTTTTTTTTCCAGTCAGATCAACCTGCCAGATCTGTTTCTGACACTGTGAGTGGACCAGACAAGAGTCAGCATGAAACAAGAGTTCTTAATGTTAACAAGGAATAACCTTAATGGACAAAAAAAGATACTAATTTCCAAAATTTAACAATCTCTGGAAACTTCAAAAATGTGTAAAATTGAAACCAATACTAGGACAGAATGTACATACAGGACTACGTAATATCTTCATAAAGCCAAAAAGCATCAATATAATTCCCTCCAGACAAAAAGTGGAATACATCATTTCAGACACAAATTAACAAACCAATTAGTAAAATAATGCACAGCAAAGGTGCTACTAGATGTTACAGAAAAAGTAAAAATGAAATAAAAGACAAATCAGTTAAAAATAAATAAATATATTGAGTCTAAATAATCAGTGGCAACATACTAAAGATACAATAAGACATTCAAATCAA
This sequence comes from Atractosteus spatula, assembly GCF_055471065.1. Lineage (NCBI taxonomy): Eukaryota > Metazoa > Chordata > Actinopteri > Semionotiformes > Lepisosteidae > Atractosteus > Atractosteus spatula. The sequence goes on along the minus strand of NC_142706.1, from coordinate 35,960,213 downwards.
TTAATCCCTTTAAAAGCAAAGAGAAAAGAAAGAAGAAAAAAGAGAAAACGGCTTTTTTGTATTTAGTCCATCTGAAATGGAGGTGTTATCCCTTTGGGTCTGGCAAACTTCCCTGCCTCTTGCACCAAGGTGAACAGTTGTCTTCTGACAGCAAGAACAAGGATACCACAGGACACAGAAGGAAGGACTGGACCCCTGCCTCCTTCAGTCATCTCCTCACTCTTGCAAAGGCTTGTCTCTGTCGAGCTCTTGCTGAATTGTAATCTGGGTAGAAACACAGTATGGCTCTCCTCACTGAATGAGAGCTCTTTCCTTAAAGAGAGCTCCTTGTCCGTATACTGGTGAAATTTGGAAATAAATCCTAGGGCTTGCGGTGGCCTTTAGAAGACTGCGCTTTATATAGCCCTGTCAATGAATAAATCTCTCTGCCTGAAATGGGATTGCTTTATTCTGAAATCCAATCAGGCGGGTTTATTAGGATCCCTTGAGTAATCTCACAGTTCTGTTTTTCATCTTGATCCATTCTCGAGCTTGATTACATTGCATTGCAGATTTTCTAATTTAGCTGCAAATGTGTTCAGGCTTGAATTTAATTACTTACTGTAATTGCCAATTAGTTCTGTGACATCATTACACAGTTGGTATCAAAGGCTTACATTACAATGGACTGGGAAATGGGATAACTGCAGCCTCTTATAAAGACTATTATGAACTGTTAAATACTTATGCTCTGAATTACACAAATACAGTAGACTGAGAGTCTCGGTGCTATCCAAATCTTTGTAATCTGTCTCCAAAATGAGGTCATTTACATAATTTGTTGTTTTAATAGCACCTAATTTCAGTAACAGTTTTTTGGAATGTGCCTTGCCAAATAAGTGAAGTGACCCAGCTGAGATGTTGATTTCTTGATAATTTTATCAGAAAAGCACATTTTGTTTAATCTCACTATAGAAAAACAATCAACACAACATTTATTTATTTGTGTACTTTCATAACTGATCTTCCTCTTGCGCCTTCAAATGCAAAATGATTTAACCTTTAAAACATTCCAAATAATGTTTTAAGAACTCAAAGGAATATATTAGCATTTTGTTAGTTACCTGGAAAAATGAAGGTAAAGCATCTTCCAACTAAGCATAAGGAGAAAAGAAAGATTACAAATAAGAGTAAGCCAGCTAGCCTGCTTAGCAATTAGTTGTTAATTGATCAAAGGATCTCATCCAATCATTTATTGAAGAAGCCAGGGTATCAGATTCAACAACTTGGCTTGGAAGCTTGTTCTATACTCCCTTTCTAACCATAACTTAATAAGCATTCATAAAGCATTACCATCTTGAAGAAAACGGTTGTTGACTAAAAAACATCATTATGGAAACATGTATAGATTTTGCACATTCATCATAAATCACATGTAATGAAAGAAGTATAGCATAGAGTTGTTTCACAAAAGGTATTTATAGTTGTGTGATAATCATCAACTTCAAACCCATTGAACTGTAAATGAGGACTGAGGTCATAAAGCGTTTTTTCCCATCCATTCACCAATATGTTTTATGTTTTATGTTGTAGAAGGTATTAGAGTAATTGCTGGAATATGCTAACTCTGCCATGAATACTAATAGAATACTAACTGCCTTCTAGGAGACCACCAAATTAAATAAAGCAGATTTTAAATTGTAAATCCACAGATTTTCTGTGGATGTTCTCTGCCCTCTTGTGTTACTCAACTTATCAGCTTCATCTTCAATCATCCCTATCACCTCATCCAAGGGCGTCTTTTCATACAGTCATTTTGTGACAAGAATTATGTCCTGATCCATAGACTAGATTAATACTTTTGGTAAAAAGATTGGTAATTTAATAGACATTTTCCGGACTTGCACAATTTTGTCCAGTAGTGTTCCTTTTACAGAAAAAAACATTAAATTGAAATCTATTGGTTAACTATAAGCCAGGAAGGAAGGATAAATGCTGAAGTATAAATTTCTGGCTGAATGTCGCAAGCAGAAAGAATATGAATTTATTAATTTAAAGGCAGGTCAGAAGAGAGAGGCCCCAATCTTCTACTGTAAATAAACAAAATGATTTAAAGGTGTAACTCTTAGAATAATGACGTAAGGATGAACAAGACCTCAAGCACAGTTTGAAATTTGTTAATAAACAACTGTAAGAAACGTAGAATCCAAAGAGCTGAGAGCCACAGTACAGGAAATAAGAAACATTTTAGATTTGATAAGTAAATACTTATTTATTCCAAAGGAGAAAATGAAGATATAAAATTTAGAGGTATGGAGGATAAACATTTTCAGAGGAATAAAGGAGAATAGAAGTGAGAATACTTGAGGTGGTGAAAACGTTTATGAAGAATGCAATTAAACTGAATTTTAATATTATGACTATTAAGGGAAATATTTCAACAGAAAAGCAGGAAGCAGTCTTGAGTAGTTTTAGCATTTATTCAGCTCAATACACACAGAAACAAAGAGCTTAGTGTGCCCCACAACTGCTTGGTATTTTCACACTTGTGGTGGGTTCAGTCCTGTTCTTTAAAGTTTATTATTTCTCTTAACAGTAGGAGGAAATTAGGCAGTAATTAAAAGTAGAATGTAAGCTATTCATGGCTGAGTTTATATATTCCAGAAATTACTCTAATACAGATGCAGCCATTCAAAACAAGTGAGGTACGCTGCGGTACAACACGGTGGGTGTGTCGCATCAAAAAAAGTCATAACGCCTCATACGAATCATACCACATGCAAATTAGATTATGTTAATAGTATCCGGAATCACCTTGTAAAACCGCCAGGTGGAGCTAATAAAGCTTAACCTCTCCTCTACAACATTTGAGCTGTCACCAGAAAACATTCAGTTTCGAATCCCGATCACTGCTGAGGGACAATCACTTTTCAATTAAGAATTTAAGTTGTACTGTATACTCTTTAGACTTTAAATTTTAAACTGTATATTACAGCATGTTAATCATTAAACATTAAAAAGTTGGTATATTTTATAAAAGCAAGATTGCTCAGTTGGACAATAGTACACAACCTACCACCTTTATTATAAATATTTTATGCATCAAAGTCTTTACCGAAGATATTACTAATAGTATTAACACCTTGGACAAGCTGTAAACTCAAAGTATAACCCTGGTCCACTTTCTTTGTAACCGTCTTTGTAAACGAAAGTACTATTTTTTCATTGACAAAAAGTAACACCACAGCATTTCGTTGTTGAATATCCGATTCACCATGCCATTACCATATTATGTAAACTGTATATGGCTGGTATTGGTATTTTAAAGAAAAAATACACACCCGTATTCCACTTTCTCCCTAAACATTTTAAGCATCAAAGTCTTACATGTGGTTATTTCGGAAACATTTTTACATGCTCATTCTGACCATATTAAGTTTAATGAATGCTTAATATGTGAAAAATGTGAATCCTGTTTTTATGGTATGTAGCTCAAATCCTGCTCAACTTAAAGTTAGACACAAGATAAGTATTATTGGACAATGTTGTGAGGATAAAGAAATCAATAGCAATATTAATTTAAAGATCTAAATATATTTAACACATACGCCCGACATTACAGGCTGTGCCTGCTCACCAGCGCCTTTCCCTCTGAATAGCTAGCAGGAAGAGATACTCCGGTATGCTGCGGTGGCTTGTGGGTAGTTGTGTGCGGTACGGGTTTGTACTGTGCATTTTGAATGGCTGAATCTGTACCTTCTACAACATAATTAAATAGTCATATTATTTTGTTACCTTGAATATTTGCAAGAAATGTATCACACTTCAATGACAAACATAAGATTTCACATACAGTACATCAGATATGTATTTGTAAAGGTACTGTATACTGTATGTATATGTAAAAGGAACCAGATACCAAACGCAACAAAACTCTTACTCATGAGATTTTTACCAAATTTATACACCTCAAGCAAAAAGAGTTGGTGTGAACCAGAGGCAACTGAAGGGAAGACATCATGGCAAAAGTGGTCAGTTCCCTGCAGATATCATGGTCTGATGCAGGAGACTGTACCATGTATTTAAAAAAAAAAGTTTGGAGGATTCACAACATACAAAAACTGTATATTGAAAAACAACTATATAAAGTTGACATAAATCCTTGACTCTGTCATGTCTAAAAAATATTAATTTTAATATTCCAGGTAATAAATTGGGAGAAATGGTACAGAGATATGTAGGTTGCCTCCAAGCTGGCACTGTATCATTATGATTAGTATTTTGTAAGACCTAAAATCTGTTGACCAATAATATTCCTTTTTATAACTTTATATTCTATTTCAGGATTGAAACTCGACATTATTATATTTTCTGCCTTTTCCATTGTTGTTCCCCCTTCATTTCTCTTTTCTTTTCTCCACATACTTGTTTTTTACTTATTCCTATAATTCCGGTACTCATTTGATAACTGCCTTTTGTTGTTAGGTTTAAGTAATTTTACAGACATAACCTTGTTACAAAAAGATTAATCTATACAGTTGTAGCGGCGAGGCTTAATAATAAGGCAGAATTAAGTGTTTCTGAGCTTCCCAAATGAGGCCCCATTTCTCTGTTCATCTCTGTGGCGCAGCCACAGAGAGACCATTAGGGTGATTTAAGGTTTCCTAGGACAGCTCCCAAAGGGGGGTGCACTTAGCTAAGCCTGGCTATCATGATCAATGGTCATCCATTGGCGCCTATCAGTCTAGGGAGTGCCGGATGGACATCTGGACTGCATTACTAAGTGTCAGGACTAAGTGACTCATATCTCACCTTGATCAACCAATCAGGGACTGGTAGGGCTGAGTAACCCACGTGGGACTCTGATGCCCATGGAACTTTCAGCCAATCAACAAGCTGAAGTTCCTCCAGGTAAAAACAGGCAACACAGGCCTGGAGATAGAGATTCAACAAGATTCAGATTCAACAAGATTCAGATTCGGGAGATTCAGTAAGATTCTGGAGAGGATTCTGTGGACTGTTCTAAAGGGAATTCAAAGGAGAATTCCAGGGCAGGACGGCCCAGGAGCAGAAGGCTCCCAAGGGCAGGACATTCTCGCAGCGCGCCTCCTGACCATCCCGAGACTCAGCCCGGACAACCACGGAACGGCCAGTGTGTCCGAGTGCCAGAACTTTCCTTTGTTCTAAGAGTCTAGAGTGGAGGTTGCCAGAGAGTAACCAGCAGCAGGCCTCATGAACAGGTCGGAACTGTGGACAGCTGAATCACTATTCAGAACTAGCTCTTCATCAGGAACGAACCGGTCCTCTTCCTGACTTGCTGGGATCCACAGTCATCTTTTCTCCTGTGCACAAACTTTGCTAGTTAAAGCCAACACTAACTAGCCGGTCAGTGAGCATCTGCAGCGCACCGTCGCAAGCCGCACAGCACAGCCTGGCACGGAGCCAGAGAGCGCGGATTGGACAGCAACAAGCCTGCAGCTGATTGTTTGTGCCTGCAGGAGATCTGAATCCCCAGAAATTGGATGAGTATTCAACTTCAATGCATTACAGCTCGAGAATTCAATTGTTATCCCAACCAGTTGATATCAATTTAATTCCTAAGAGTTATGTACTTGTTTTGAGTATCTAATGTAGAAGTTGTAACCAAGTTCACTTTACGAAACGGTCTTAATGAATGATATACTGAACGTATGTCCTCTTGATGTGTAACACTTCGTAACTGATTGAATATATACCTTTTGTATTCTGATAACCCTCACGATAAGATCTGTTAGGTTTATATGCATATTCTATGTATTAATAAATTTATCCTCGTGTATTAGTACCTGTGTGTGCGCGTTGTTTGAGTTATGTCGCGTGGTTGGATTCTAAAGCCATCAAAAGAATCAACTTTGTGATTTACTGCTACAATTAATAATTGTCTCAGTAAATGCCCAAACCCTACAGAACTGGTGCCTTCAGAGAGCCACTATGATTACATATTTGGCGTCCCTGAACGGCTATGAAACACTACATTTATGGCGTCCCTGGGTGGCGTGGCAAGACTGAAATGAATCAACCAAGCGGAATAATTCATATAAAACGCCGCGGGTTTCATACACGACAATACAGTGTGCTGAAAGCCGAAAGAAAAAAAAAAGTTCCCCTTGCTCTTTAAGCAGTGCTTGAGTGTTTTGTGATCTTTTGCAATCTACCGGGTTGATTGCATACTTGATCTTGTGGTTTTCTGTGGTAAAACTGTGATTTCGTACTTAAAAGTAATACTCTTTAAGTTTAACGATGGTTGCTAAAAGGTCTGAATTCGAGTCGCTATTAAGCACTCTCTCTAGCAGCAACAAGTCTGACCACGATCTCTTCCATATCTCCGTCAGCGGAGAAGCTAGAAGAATAAATCTCCATTCTCTGAGAGAGCTAGCGAAGGACATAGAGAGATTTGACCCCGCAGTGTCAGAGAATAATATCGAGAGTTATATTCAAGACCTCAGGTATAACCTGCAGTTCCTGCCAAACGCCACAGAACAGGAGAAAGTGTTTCTGGTCAGGAAAACTACCAGCAGAGCTGTACATGAGTGGATGGCTAGGCAGATGAAAGAAGTCTGTAATGACTTTGAGCAGCTATGTCAAGCACTTATCGAAGAATACAGTGCGTTTATTGACCCGACTGCCGCGATAGCCGCCGCCCTTAACATTAAGCACGAGAGAGCAGAGTCCCCTCGCGAATATTACGAGAGACTTAGACGAACTTATTTTGCAGGGCGAAATGATGAGGGTTGCGAAGAGAACACACATTTCAAGGGTTTATTCATTGCGAATCTCCACCCGTCAGTCAGAAAGATGATCTTAATGCATACAGATGCACAGACCATGAAAATGACTGATATTAAGAGATTCGCGCAGAAAGCCTGGGAGTATGATGTCCAAAGTCGCTCTGAGCAAAAAGCTGCTAAAGCGACTGTGTTCGCCGTCAGAGCCAGCAGGGTTAATTCCCCCCTGCTCGAAGGAGCACAGGCTCCTGAGCTGGCTAAGCCCCGTTCCAAAGCACTCACACAGGACCGCACCCAGCGTCCTAAGTGCCATGAGAACACCGGGGAAGGGAAAGGGCTAGAAAAGGCTGAACAAAAGGATTCAGTAGCCGCCCGCCTGGCCAGGCTTGAACAAGCTTTATTAGGACAGGGACAACCGCTCCCCAAGGCTGCCGGAAGCGTGAATGAGCTGATACTCTCCACTGGAGGAGGCGGAGACCCGCCCCCTCTCCCTCCCTCAGTCTATCTGATTGAGCGGAAGGGTTCCTGCCTGGATGAGGTCGGCCACTCCCAAGCGAGTGCTGACTCCACCCCTGAAGTCACAGAGCAGGCAGTAAAACACAGAGGAAAAGCACGAAGCTTTTACCTCAAGGCTGCCATGGGAGATGTCTTACCCAGTGAGACACTGATTGACACTGAGGTTGAAAGGTGTTTGATGTCACACGGCAAGCTCAAACGGGTAGAAAAAGAAAAGGGTATGCGACTCAGAGTGGAACCTTTGGTGGATCACCAGAAAGGCAAAGTGTGGAAACAGGTCAAGCCTCCTAAGCCTTCTGTACAGAAGGAAAGGGGGGCCAAGAGGCAGACTGTGCTTACACAGTGCCCACCGAACACAGAAGCCTATGCGGAGATTCCTTCTGTTCCCTCTGGACAAGAAATAAAAATATTTTCTTGTTCCCCGGATATACAGGGAAGTCGTGCCCTGGCCAAGGTCCCAACAGCCTCCATGCCACAGGAGCGGTGCTCCGAGCAGCCGCCTGATCCACCAGGTAAAGCACACACCTTTTACATCCCTAAAGAGGAGCAGATCTCCCCACCTGGCGATGAAAAGGAGCTTTCCCTGTGCACCCTGGCACCCAAGAGGGGTCAGGACCACCACCCTGCAGTGGTGGAAGGGATCCAGATGGCAGGAGAGCAGGTTGGTGATGTAGCCCTCGCCCTTAGCCCTGAGAGGTCCTCTATTAGTGAGGATCTGCTTGAGCAGCTGTCACAGGGCCACCGCCAGGTGCCCCTGGTGCAACATTCACAGGTTAGACAGGAGGTCCAGCTGGACGCTGAGACTACTGCGCTGTGGACACACCTGATCCCAGATGCCGATTCCCTCTGCTGTGACCCAGGGAACCTGCAGTCAGGTAACATTATTTCTCACAACTACCAGGTAGTGAGTGAGACTGACCTGATTGTTCCTGCCTCAACGGCAGGGTTGCCAACACACCCAGTCCCCCAGAAGGGACAGGGAATGAAAGCCGAGCCGGTTTTCTTACAGCCACCAGCTCAGTCTGTCAGTCTGAGTCTGACCAACAGTGGTTCAGCCAGACTGGAGCTGGATGGTCAAGTCACCCGCCTGCCAGTGCAGGACATCGCAAAGAGGGGTGTCAGAATCCCCGCCTGCACTGACATGGGCCTGGTGGGTGATAGCGAGTTCGAAGACAGTGAACTAGCTATCCCAGTGCTGGGGCAGCTCCCTGAACCCCTAGCGAGGGAAGGGGGGAGCGAGCAGGTGTCCTACACCCACGCCCAGCGAACGATTGTAAACATGCCAATAGAGGGATTCCTCAATCAGGAAGTGTGCAGGGTGGACCTGAACAGTGAGAATGGGATAACAATCCCAGATCACTCAGGTGCTCCAGATGACCACTCAGCCGAGGGTCAGGCATGGTCCACCGCTGCACCGCCCCCTGCAGGGTTCCTAGAGCACAGGCATGAACAAATCGAAAAAGCAGATGCCCTGGAAAAGGAGGAGCAGCATCAGCAGCTGCGTCAGATCTCCTCAGATTTCCAGGATGTTGGTGCCCAAGATGCCACATGGCATACTGAGAAAGACACCATGTACACGCTGCGCCAGCTTAGAAAGGCGACAGTCACTCAGAAGGAGATGACTGGGATCAGCCACCCGAAAAGACTTTTGGGAAGACTGATTGCTGCCGCCACTGTTGCACGTTTGCTCTTTTTGGTAGGTTTGTGTGCTACTGGCACTCTCACCCTGACTGCCCCAAGAAGGCAGGTGTCAGAGAGGCCAGAGGGTAGTGACAGACTGTATCGACAGCAGCAAAAGTTGGAAAGCTTAGGGAAAATCCTACAGGCAACTTCCTATGCAACAGGGTTAAACCTTATTCCCCAACCAGTGGACATGATTGTTGGTGTTATACAGTGGGTTTATGCTTGTGTGCAACAGGCCAGAATGTTGACACAAGACCTGTTAAGGGAGCTTAGTGCCACTGTAGCCAGTCTAACCACGGCACAATTCCCAACCCACTTGATTCCACTCTTCTCAGTAGAGGAGTGTGTGACATTAACCCCATCGTTCATAGCTCACCCAGAAGGCAAACCAAGATTGAATTCGGTTCCAAATCTTGAGATGGGTATGGCTACCAAAGCTATCCATTGGCTGTGTCTAAACGATTCACCAATGAAGGGTGTAAAGCTACTAACGAGCAGAGGAAGGTTAATGAACCCCATGAAGAGCAGGTGGGAAGTAAATGGCTGGTCAGCACACCACGTTTAACTGACACTGTGACTTGTGACAGGCATGATGCAGCTACCTAATAAAACAGTTCCTTTAAGTTCCTGAGGAGGCCATAGTACAGCATGGTAACTTAACACTGTACGGTCTAGAACCAGACAACATAAGACCAAACTTGAGGTCATGGATGCCTTCAGGTGCCACACTAAGGAATTGGATAGAAATCCAAGAAACAGTAAGCCCTGAAGAGGTACAGGTAGTTAGTTTGCTTTAATGGAACAAACCTCCAAACCACCCTAGCAGATACCCAACACAGGTGTTGTGGTTTATCGGGGGGCTGGGAACAGGAACTGTTGTTATTGTAACACTACTGCCGGGTAGCTGGATCATGACTGGATGTACTCTGAATGCTGTACTCTCACATCAAGATGTACTCCGGGTAGCATGAATGAGTCAAAGGTAGCATGTCAAAAGAAAGGAAGTGACTTCTCCCCAAATATCTGCCTACAGAGGTATCAGATATTGACAGTGAACTTCCTGATGTGTAATTCCTAGACTTAGATAATGTCTCCTACCGTGTTTATACATACTCCAGATGTTGTTCATAATGTTTGCATCCAATGCTGGTTCCGGTATGAATTCTCGAGGAGTAATGTGGACATTTAAGATTAATGTGAATATTGGGTGGTAGAATCCACCGTGGTACAACAAACATCACTTAACACTGTTTTTGTTTTGAAGGCAACAACGCCTCAGGACCTCGTGACCTTCAAAAAGGGGGGATATGTAGCGGCGAGGCTTAATAATAAGGCAGAATTAAGTGTTTCTGAGCTTCCCAAATGAGGCCCCATTTCTCTGTTCATCTCTGTGGCGCAGCCACAGAGAGACCATTAGGGTGATTTAAGGTTTCCTAGGACAGCTCCCAAAGGGGGGTGCACTTAGCTAAGCCTGGCTATCATGATCAATGGTCATCCATTGGCGCCTATCAGTCTAGGGAGTGCCGGATGGACATCTGGACTGCATTACTAAGTGTCAGGACTAAGTGACTCATATCTCACCTTGATCAACCAATCAGGGACTGGTAGGGCTGAGTAACCCACGTGGGACTCTGATGCCCATGGAACTTTCAGCCAATCAACAAGCTGAAGTTCCTCCAGGTAAAAACAGGCAACACAGGCCTGGAGATAGAGATTCAACAAGATTCAGATTCAACAAGATTCAGATTCGGGAGATTCAGTAAGATTCTGGAGAGGATTCTGTGGACTGTTCTAAAGGGAATTCAAAGGAGAATTCCAGGGCAGGACGGCCCAGGAGCAGAAGGCTCCCAAGGGCAGGACATTCTCGCAGCGCGCCTCCTGACCATCCCGAGACTCAGCCCGGACAACCACGGAACGGCCAGTGTGTCCGAGTGCCAGAACTTTCCTTTGTTCTAAGAGTCTAGAGTGGAGGTTGCCAGAGAGTAACCAGCAGCAGGCCTCATGAACAGGTCGGAACTGTGGACAGCTGAATCACTATTCAGAACTAGCTCTTCATCAGGAACGAACCGGTCCTCTTCCTGACTTGCTGGGATCCACAGTCATCTTTTCTCCTGTGCACAAACTTTGCTAGTTAAAGCCAACACTAACTAGCCGGTCAGTGAGCATCTGCAGCGCACCGTCGCAAGCCGCACAGCACAGCCTGGCACGGAGCCAGAGAGCGCGGATTGGACAGCAACAAGCCTGCAGCTGATTGTTTGTGCCTGCAGGAGATCTGAATCCCCAGAAATTGGATGAGTATTCAACTTCAATGCATTACAGCTCGAGAATTCAATTGTTATCCCAACCAGTTGATATCAATTTAATTCCTAAGAGTTATGTACTTGTTTTGAGTATCTAATGTAGAAGTTGTAACCAAGTTCACTTTACGAAACGGTCTTAATGAATGATATACTGAACGTATGTCCTCTTGATGTGTAACACTTCGTAACTGATTGAATATATACCTTTTGTATTCTGATAACCCTCACGATAAGATCTGTTAGGTTTATATGCATATTCTATGTATTAATAAATTTATCCTCGTGTATTAGTACCTGTGTGTGCGCGTTGTTTGAGTTATGTCGCGTGGTTGGATTCTAAAGCCATCAAAAGAATCAACTTTGTGATTTACTGCTACAATTAATAATTGTCTCAGTAAATGCCCAAACCCTACAGAACTGGTGCCTTCAGAGAGCCACTATGATTACATATTTGGCGTCCCTGAACGGCTATGAAACACTACACAGTATAACCCAATACCATCCTATATGTGTAGCTGCCAGTAAAAGTTAATATAATTTTTAACTCGGAAATGTGTATATGAGGTTGTACAATATGTCTATGGAGGAATACTCCAATATTTTTTAATATCCTTGAGAATCAAAGAAGACTAGGGGGTCTGTTTATAAAGTGACAGAGGTAGGAAAAGGGTTATAGCTTTGGGACTATCACTGTTTGAGTTTATGCATGTACTTGAGTTGTGGATATAATAGCCAGTGTGTTTGGTTATGTATGGTGCTTTTCTCTCTCTCTTTTTCCTCTTCATTCAGTGTCTTCCAGAGAACTTTGTGCAAATAATACAACAGACAGAAATATTCATCTAATTTACTGTTTGTCTTGATGCCTGTTAATTATCACACAGTAAGAGATGACACAAGAGGTGTGTAGAGGTGCTGAACCAGTGGCAATTAATCCTGAATCACAGGTACAGAGAGGAAACAAAGGAGAGAGGAAGGAAAGACAAATCTCCACATCACTGGCAAACTGCATACAGATATGGATCTTAAGTAGCCCTGATTGTTTATGTTTGGCTTTCTCCTGTGATCACCAGGATTTTACTGCCCATGATTCAGAGAATGGGTAGCTCCTAGAGAGTGTGATTGGCTGACCTGTGAAGAAAATGTGTAGTTATCTTCCTCCAAATGATTTTACTACTGCAGACAACCAGATCAAGGGGACCCTTTTCTACAAAACTACAGTAGAATGGATCATTTACTTCAAGAATAACCGGAAAAAGAAAGCATGACTGGCATCATTGAGATACCGAGCTGGGATTTTGGTTTCCTTCCTTTTTCAAGGGGGCTCAATAGAACTGAGGCAACAGAAGTAAAGGATGCTAACTAAATCTGCATAGAGTCACCTGTAGAGGAGAAATGAACTCTGGTGTGGGTGCTTCAGCAATTGAAAGAAAGCCAGCCAGATCCTCTTCAATGAAAGTAAGTGGGGCCATTTAAAAGATGTCCAAGTGTAGCTGGGCAATTGCAAAGACTGGAGAGATTGAACTGTCCAAAGTTTTTTTCTTTCTACTACAAAGACTGTTGGAACTTTTATCTGCTTTTTCCGACTTGTTATTCCTATTTTATTTTCCAGCAGACAAATTCAGGTAGCACCAGCCAGTTAATGTATTTTGTGCAGTTAGGACTTTACAGTATTTTTTCTTTCACTCTTTGAATTGACTGGGCTTACTCTATTGTATTTGAGAGTTAAAGAGGGGACTAAAATGTCCATTATTAAACCTACCTGGCTTGTTCTGGTCTGTGGTTACACTAGTGGTTCAGGGGATGTGACTGCCTGTGCAGGAAGAAGGGTTCTAACACCTTTAAAATGCTTAGGTGACAGGGTTAGCTATGTTTCTAGCAAGCTGTCACTGTTATAATATTTATATTATCTTTTCTGATGTGATTTCTTTGTTTTCTTTTTATATTATCTTTTCTGATGTCATTTCCTTGTTTTCTTTTACCACTGTATATATTTTATCCAAATTCCAAAGTCATAGCTGAACAAACAGGGGTCAAAGATAAGGATTCGTGGGACATAGCATGAATGGGTTTTGAGCACAGACGTCAGTCCAAAGCAAAATCAAACAGGCTAGGTTGAGAGGCAGCAAAACACAGAGGCAGACCCACAGAAACGATTAAAGTGAAGTGGAAGTCAAAGCTAGTGAAAACTGTCAACAAGCAAAGCTAGGGAATACCAAGACATGAGATTAGACTTAATAACTGAGTGAAGAGGTACTGTCATTACTTGTCTGAAATACACACTGGAAAGGAAAGAAAGTACTGGTTCAATTGCACACAGGTGGAATAGATTTTCATCCCTATCTGGTTGTCATGGCAAATGGTGAACTGGCAAGATAAGTGGGGCTTTGGCTATATCTCTGTTTTAAATTAATGTTCTTTAAACTATTTTCCATTATCATTATGTCATGTCATGTCATTTGCCAAACATTTTTTTTACCATATGGTGTTGAGAGAAGCCAGAGCCTACCCGGCAAGCAGTGGGTGCCAGTCCAGGCAGTCCATCGCAGGGCAAGTGTAAGCCAATCATACATTGGGACAATTTGGAGGCTACGGTAAAGGCTGATGGGGGGAAATTTGGCCCAGACACTTTGATAACTCCCTACTGTTATCGAGAAATGCCCAGGGATCTTTAATGACCACTGAGAGTCAGAACCTTGGTTTAACATCTCATCTGAAAGACATTGTACATTGTGCATCTGAAAGACATTGTGCCCGCCACTATACTGGGGCATTAGGACCCACAATAAACAGCAGGGTGAGCGCCCCCTGCTGGTCCCACTAACCCCACTTCCAGCAGCAACCATAGCTTCCCAGAGGTCTTCCATCCAGATACTAACCAGGCTCAACCCTGCTTAGCTTCAGTTGGTAGCCAGTTGAGAGCTGCAGGCTGATATGGTTGATAGACTCCATCATCATTATATTTCCTTTAAATAAATAGTTTATATATCTTGACAAAACAGTAAACAACATTTTTTGGGTACAACAATAAACCTATAGAATAAAATTATCAAGTGTACTACTTTTTAAGATGAATTCACCCAGAGCACAGGCAAAAATCATTTTGTTTAGATATATAGACCAAAGGTGGAACTCCCATTTCGCTCTGTCTTCCTTATATGGGGTATGAGATTAAAAAACTTATTTCAGTAACTCATCTAAATCAATCACTTAAAAGCTTGGTAGACAGACACTAAAATTGGAAAAAAAATATCACTATTTTCAAAATCTCCCATATGTCATAATCCCAACTTTAAAATGGCAGACAAGCCTTTGCATTTATAACATGACTACAGTATGGTATTTCCCATTTGGAACACATCTTTGATCTTTGAAAACTACTCTAATTTGAAAAACTGTGAGAAAACTGTGAGAAATATATTCTATTACATTTATATTACCAATACATCCTGTTAAAACAAACTTTGAAGGGCAAAAATCAATATCCAGTTTGCAACCCTTCACATAGTGAAGGGAATAGCAGAAATTAAAATTAAATTTTCATATCAAAATATACAAATTAATTGCCAGTGCAGATGAGGAGATGTATGTTCCTAAAGATAAGTGGAACAGAGGTTTTAATAATCTCAACACATTTGCCATTTCATGCAACAGTAAATCCAAAATAACACAAGTTAAATCCTGACTGAGGATATATTACACAAAAAGAGCTTATTTACTAGGGGGCTGTCAGAAATGGACATGTGCCGACAATGCTCAGAAAATAGTACCAACATTAATATTCATACATTGTAGTTCTGCAAACAAAATCAACAGTTGTGGCTACACTATTCCATCTTCACCATATCTCTGTTTAATTGGTAATCTTTAATTTTTTCCAACCTATTAGAAACCTGATTTTTTGTCAGTTCTACCTTACTATTGCTTTCCTACTATTTAATTAATTAAATTAATTAATTTCTGTGTGACTGATAGCCACTTTTCCCTTACCTTCACTCTGAGGTTGTTGATCCTTGCTTCCTACACTTTAAATGATATGCAATTGACTTTACAAGTTATGATTTAGGTTCAATTATGCACTTTTCTAAATAAATGATATATATATACACATTTTTGCTATATATTTTATGTTTAATAAAAAATAGATAAAACAAACATAGCATCTGTGTCAATATTAAAGAAGTATGTTTTAATATTTTTAGATTTGTAGTTTTATTGTGCATTGTTATTGAGAATAAACACATAAGGCATCAAGGAAAGCACATTTCTTCATTCAAAAACAATTTAAGTTTAAGAACCAATTGATATCTATTTGTCCAGCTGTTGGGCAAACTGGTAGAAACTAAATGACATACTTTTCAAGGGAACAGATAAGCATAAGCATAAGTACTGTAGCAATGCAATGCAATATTAATAAATACTATTATTTGCTGGTAGCCTTCATACATATTTGAGTGTGGTCATTTTAAAAGATCTACTTCTGCTGTAATTTCAAATACAGAACTGAAATGTTGACATCACATGACAGAAATGGTAAAATACATTTCTCAGATTGCAAGGGAATTGAAATTGTTACTCTGGAGTTTGGTAGTTCAATTGTTTGTTGACAATTCATTGTGCCAATTTTTGTTCTGAATTGGTAATCAGTAATTTTTGTTGTTGTTGTGTTGTTAACGGGTGTCATAAAAGTTATGTAAGCAAACTTAAGCAAAGAAGACTCAGCATCAATGAAATGCACGCAGAAGCAGCATAGCGCAAAAATAACAGATGTTACCAATATGCCCACATATTGAAGTTATGCTTTAGTTATGACCATCAGTGACTGTCTGTATGCATCAATATAAGAAAATAAATAAAGGTGAGTTTAAACTAAATGTATTATAAGTGTAATGTCATCAAAAGTACATATTCCTGAACAGCTTCAACAAAACTAAATAATGAAAGTCAGAAGACAAAATATCAACCCAGAGTCCACACTGCAGCAGCTAAGCTTCTCTCAGTCTGCTGGCTTCCTGCACTACACAATACACCATCTCAAGTGATGCTGCCACACACAGACAAAGATACACCTACCCTCCCTTAGCTATGGCCTGGCCAGTTTCACTGCCGGGCCTTCGCACAAGTCAGGTGAATAAAACAATATACTCACACCAACACCTCACTTGATCTGGCTCAGCCAGATCCACTGCTTCACCCAACACATGCCAGGTGAATTACTTACCACACGAACACTACCTAGGAGATATGGTCTTGCTTGCTCTCTGTTTTGAGGCTGGTTCAGACTGACAACCATAGTTACTGTATTATACTGCCCACAACTGTAGCTCATTAGATCACATACTGCCTACTGCTGCCATCACATGTGCTAAGACATACGCTACACTACGGCATCACAGTATATTTGAATCAATATCACACATAATAAATGTTTTTGTTTTATTTCATGTTCCTACATTCTTCAAACCAGATCAATTGATCCTGATCAAATTATAACTGTAACTTGCTGATTTTGAGAGAATTCTA
The DNA here is from genome assembly GCF_055471065.1 of Atractosteus spatula. Classification (NCBI taxonomy): domain Eukaryota; kingdom Metazoa; phylum Chordata; class Actinopteri; order Semionotiformes; family Lepisosteidae; genus Atractosteus; species Atractosteus spatula. The sequence continues at coordinate 35,943,451 of NC_142706.1, read as the reverse complement.
TTTTTAAACAGTTTTTTATACACTTAACAGATAAGCATCTACAGTATTTAAATACATTATCTACCAAAACAAGAACAAACACGTTTGTTAACCTTTCAGCCAAAATTTTGTTTTCATCTAGACATTAATTATAAGGACAAGTGGGAAGACATTCTGAGCTAAGAGAAAGTCAATTGTGACATTTAAACCTATGCCTGCTGAAGTGCCTAAGAACCATAGACTGCATCTAAGACTGCTGGGCTCTAGAAACATATTCGCAAACTGGTGGCATTTGTGTTTTCATTGCTGTTTTTTCAGTGTGTGGTGCCCCCGGGGGGAATAGGTTTATGTAATAGTTATGAAAGTACTCACACCACACCCTTTTCTCTTATTTTCGTGAAGTTTTCTCCTGTTCTTCCATTCGTCTGTCTTCCAAGCCAGTCCGCAATCCGTTTTCTCTATCCGCATTCAGTCCGTGTTCCAGAAGTCCGTAAAATCCCACAAATCCGCGCCGAGTCCAAATCACTAACCGTATGCCGTTATCCTTTATTTATTCCGTAAATCCGTTGTCCTTAACTCTTTTTCCACACCAACCAAAACTCCACGATCTCCTCCAAAATGCATTCACCTACTGGCTTCCGCGCCGGTTCACTGTTTCCAGGCCATATATATTTTGTCTCCTGATGAGACCCACCTGCGTCTCGTTGTCTTTCAGACCGAGTCCTTTCCATCTGCGGGTCAGCTGGTTTCTCTTAGCGGCCATCTTGGTCAGGTCTAAGTCAAGTATAGTGAGCAGATCGTTCCTAAAATACCTGTCCTGGATGACCCTTCCTCTGGCCCTCTTACATACCCTCCCCCTGAGATCAGCCCCATCCTCGGGCTGTCTGGAAAACAAACAATGCATCTGCGAGAGGGCATCGACATTACCTTGTATCCTTCCCGGTCTATAAACCGTTTGGAACTGAAACCTCTGGAGACTAAGGCCCCATCGCGTAATTCGATCATTTTTGTCCATATTTCTTAACAACCAGGTTAGTGGTGCATGGTCCGTATACAGGATAAATCTTCTTCCCAATAAATAATATCTTAGATAATCCAGGGCCCACTTTATCGCAAGACATTCTTTTTCTATTGTGGAATAACGTTTTTCCGCAGGACTTAACTTACAGCTGATATACAAAATGGGGTGCTCCAATCCTTCAACTTCTTGCGACAGTATGGCTCCAATCCCAGTGTCAGACACATCAGTTTGTACCATGAATGTTTTGTCGAAGTTAGGCACCTGCAAGACTGGTTGGGAAGATAAAGTCTTTTTTAGTTCTTGAAAGGCCCTCTCTTCCCTTCCTGTCCATTTTATTTTTTCAGGGCAACTCGTCTTTGTTAAGTCGGGCAATGGGGCTGCAATGGAGGCAAATCCCGAAATGAAACGGCGATAGTAACTCGCCAATCCCAAAAACGTTCGTATTTGCTTCTTTGTAGAGGGTTTAGGCCAGTTTCTAATTAACTGCACCTTCTGTTCTTGGGGCATGATCATTCCCCTCCCAATTGTATAGCCGAGATAATTGGCTTCCTGGGTCCCTAGACAACATTTACTTGGATTAGCCGTTAACCCTGCTTCTCGCAAAGCTCCAGTTACTGCATTCAGGTGTTGTAGGTGCTGTTCCCAAGTCGTGCTATGAATTATAACATCATCTAAGTAGGCAGCCGCAAAATCTCGGTGAGGTCGGAGTATTCGGTCCATTAATCTCTGAAAAGTAGCTGGAGCTCCATGTAAACCAAACGGTAGGACCTGAAACTGGTATAGCCCCTCAGGGGTGGCAAAAGCGGTCTTAGCTTTAGCTTCATCCGCCAGAGGCACTTGCCAATATCCCTTTGTAAGATCTAGCGTACTGATATATCGAGCGTTACCCAATCGCTCGATTAACTCATATATACGGGGCATAGGGTACGCGTCAAACATCGAGATCTCATTTAACCTTTTAAAATTATTACAAAACCTGATAGTTCCGTCCGGCTTGGGTATCAGCACTATGGGACTAGCCCACTCGCTATGGGATTCTTCTATTATCCCCATTCTTAACATTTTTTCTACCTCTTCCCTAATTAATTTCCTTTTGGCTTCAGGAATTCGATATGGGGGCAGTCTTACCCTTTTTCCTGGTTCCGTGATAATCTTATGTTGAATGAGGTGAGTTCGACCAGGACTCTGAGAAAAAACATCCTTGTTTTGTGAGAGGAATTCTTGTAGTTCCTGCTTCTGTGAGGGTGCCAGGTCCCCCAGGGTGACAGCCCCAGTTTCTTCTTCCATAGGATCAGGGGAGAAGTGGGTGAGCAGAACTTCTGCACCATGCCATCTCTTTAATAAATTTACATGGTAGATTTGATGCTGTCTCCATTTGTCAGGTTGCTTAACTTTGTAGTTGACCAGACCCACCTTTTCCTCCACCTCATAAGGTCCCTGCCAGAAGGCCAGGAATTTACATTCTGGGGTTGGGACTAATAGCAATATTTTGTCCCCTGGCTGAAATTCTCGCACATTAGCTTCCCTATTATAAATCTGTCTTTGTTGCGCCTGGGCCTTCTCCAGATTTTCCTTCACAATGGGGACAACAATGTTTATTCTTTCCCTCATTTGTTCAACATGTTCAATGACAGTCTGCAAGGGTGAGGGTTGATGCTCCCAAGACTCTTTGACCAGATCTAGTAATCCCCGTGGTCTCCGAGCGTATAACAACTCAAATGGAGAAAACCCGGTCGAAGCCTGCGGTACTTCTCGAATCACAAACATTAGATAGGGGAGCAATTGGTCCCAATGTTTACCGTCTTTCTGCATGGCCTTCCTCAGCATGCCTTTGAGGGTCTTGTTAAAACGCTCCACCAGTCCATCCGTTTGTGGGTGATATACTGAGGTTCTGATTTGATGAATACCCAATAGGTTACTTAAATCTTGCATAACTTTGGACATAAAAGGAGTTCCCTGATCTGTTAAGATCTCCTTAGGGATTCCCACCCTAGAAAAGACCTGTCCTAGCTCCCTCGCTATCTTTTTGGCCATGGCGGCTCTCAAGGGAATGGCTTCGGGGTACCTTGTGGCATAGTCCACTATTACCAGTATATACTGATGTCCTTTGGCGGTTTTGATCAGGGGTCCCACCAAATCCATTCCAATCTGTTCAAACAGAGTTTCAATAATGGGGAGAGGAACCAAAGGATTCCTATAATAAGGTTGGGGGGCAGTTTTCTGACATTCTGGGCATTCCTGACAATATTTCTCAATGGCCTTATATATACCTGGCCAAAAGAACTGAGCAAGCAGTCTCTCAGCTGTCTTCTTCACGCCCAGGTGTCCTCCCAGGAGGTGGCTATGGGCCAGGTTGAGGAGTTTCGCTTGGTAGGCTCGGGGAATAAGGAGTTGCTCCACTTCTTCTTGATCCCTCTTCTGCACCTGGTAGAGGAGATTGTTTTTCACCATGAAATAAGGGTAACTCAGGGTATTGTTATCATTACAGAACTTTCCCTCAATTTTTCTCACATGTCCCCATGCATGTCTCAAATTTCCATCTTCCAATTGGGCCGTCCCAAACCTCCCTCGATGTTCTGGCGGTTCCCAGTCTGGCAAATCCATATTTAAGAATTCATCTCCCAATTCAGAGCCTACCTCCTGTTGGTCTGCCTCTCCAGGGGAATTGGTGTTGTCCTCCGAGATTCCAGGATATAGAAGTGGACATTGCCTGGTGGACTGGACAGTATTCCAGAGTTGATGAAAGTGTGGACAGTCTCGTCCCAACACCACCGGGTGAGGCAGTTTTTCAACCACCCCTACAGTCGAACTATATGTTCCTATTTCGGTAGAAATGGGAATTTTTGCAGACGGATATACTCTAGTTTCCCCATGAATACAAGTAATAGGGATCGCTTGCCTGATCTCGGTGTCTTTGGGTAGTGCTGCAGAGGTCACCAGTGTCACCATACTCCCCGAGTCTAACAAGGTCTCGACATGTTTTTCCCCTATCTTGATTTTAGCAATATGGGGTTCTTCACAGGATGGAACGCTTGTGGTGAGGTAGTTGCATTTTCCCTCTTCTCTGGTGTCCCTTTGCATAGGTTCACACCAGTTGGGGCAATTACTGGCTAAATGTCCCTCTTCATGACACTTGAAGCATCTGCGGGACTCTTTCCATGGTTGGGCCCTTTGAACCAATCGTCCCTGAAGAGAAGTCTTAAATTGTGGTGGACCTCGATAATCCCTGTACTTTAGTGACTGAAGCTTCATTTCATTCTCCAAACTCTTGGGGTTTCTCCTCTCTTCTTTCTGAACTTCCCCTCTTTCCTCTTTAATCAAGGCTTCAGTAGCCTGCTGTCGGTCCACTAAATCAACCGCCTGGTCTAATGTCTGAGGATCCCCATCACTCACTTTCCTTTTCACGTGAACAGGCAGACTCCTCACAAAGTGATCCAATACCACTCTTTCTACCACTTGCCCCGCGTTTAGTTCTTCTGGCTGAAGCCATTTTTTAGCCAGATGTACAAGGTCAAACATTTGAGATCTCGTTGGCTTATCCATTTGATACGTCCAGTTATGGAACCGGATCGCTCGTATCGCCCTTGTTACTCCTAATCTTGCCAAGATCTCCTTTTTTAGAGTCTCATAGTTCTCAGCATCTTCCTCTTTTAAATCATAATAGGCTTTTTGGGCATCCCCAATTAAATAAGGTGCTACTCTCCCTGCCCATTGCTCTCTGGGCCATGCATTCCTGGCAGCTGTTCTTTCAAAAGTTCTCAAATAGGCTTCCACATCATCAAGCTCTGTCATCTTTTGAAGCCCAATTTTTTCCATCTTACAGGGTTCTCTCCCTGTAACTGAGGACCGTCTAATGTCCTCTCCTAATCTTTGCAGTTCCTCTCTCACCAAATTCTGCTCTTCTATAATTTGTTGGTTTGTCTCAGTTTGAATTTTATTAGCCTCCTGCTGTGCCTGTATAGCTTCTTGCTATAAGTAAAAAACACTTTTTTTTTCACGAACCCAATCAGCGGGTTGCCCGCATCCTCCACCAATTGTGGTGCCCCCGGGGGGAATAGGTTTATGTAATAGTTACGAAAGTACTCACACCACACCCTCTTCTCTTATTTTCGTGAAGTTTTCTCCTGTTCTTCCGTTCGTCTGTCTTCCAAGCCAGTCCGCAATCCGTTTTCTCTATCCGTATTCAGTCCGTGTTCCAGAAGTCCGTAAAGTCCCACAAATCCGCGCCGAGTCCAAATCACTAACCGTATGCCGTTATCCTTTATTTATTCCGTAAATCCGTTGTCCTTAACTCTTTTTCCACACCAACCAAAACTCCACAATCTCCTACAAAACGCATTCACCTACTGGCTTCCGCGCCGGTTCACTGTTTCCAGGCCATATATATTTTGTCTCCTGATGAGACCCACCTGCGTCTCGTTGTCTTTCAGACCGAGTCCTTTCCATCTGCGGGTCAGCTGGTTTCTCTTAGTGGCCATCTTGGTCAGGTCTAAGTCAAGTATAGTGAGCAGATCGTTCCTAAAATACCTGTCCTGGATGACCCTTCCTCTGGCCCTCTTACAAGTGGTACATCATTTCAAGATATTATCCATGTGGCTATCTGATCATTGTCAATTTCTATAGCTCAGTAACTAATATATCTAAGTGTGTTTCTAATCTAAACTTTAGCAGGTTCTTGATATTAACCTTGACATATTTGGCATCTTCTATTTAATGGGATGCATTCAGATGGTTCATTGCAAATTTTTGTAACTTTAAGACACCTCTCTGGCAAGAGAACCAGTATTCACACCATAATCATCACCAGTAGCGTTCATCCAGCTAATTAATTAATTACCATGACAACACACTCTGGAAGACAATCAGTACCTGCTTGCCTTTAGTCTTCCCTGCTATTTAAGACCCGTCTCTGCATTCTTCAGAATTCATTATTAGAGTTTGTGTTATGAGGCATTTTTCAGGACCCTATGCAGACGATAGAATCCGGAAGGGAATGCAACAAACACGGGGAGGAGATGGTAAAGAACTGGGCAGGTTGACAAACAGGGAGGCATGATCACTGTGCACTGGTGCTTGGGGTGTGTGGTCTAGACGAACAAGCCTAAGGAGTCCAGGGGGAAAACTGGGGCAAAGTCCAATAGTCCAAAAACCGTGAAATCCAGATGAGATGACAAGACAAACGGGATCGGGAATGGGATCCGGTGCAGGGATAGGGAATAAAAACGGGGGTGACAAGGCCAGGCGCTCTGAGCCCAGGACTCAGCTAGGTCAGGATGCCAATAGGAGGCCTATGCCCTCATGCTGCGGGTGTAGGGCGACTTGGTGGTAGGCGGGCCTCCGGGCATCCATGTTCCAATGCAGAGCCTGGAATAGAGTGAGCGTCTGGCTTTTAAGGAGGAGTTGGATAGGAGGCAGGTGCACAAAATCAACTAAAATGTGAAAGAGCTGGAGTGCCATTAAGGGGGAGGGATTACAATCGTGTTTTGACCGTATTTGCTTGACTTAGTTTCCTAGATTTCCCCTTGAGCTTTGACTTAGTGTTCTTCTTCGGTTTCTATTCTTAGTTGTCCTATGGTGATTTGATCCCGAGTCTCCCTCATTCTAGATCTCAGCCTGTTCCTGATTTTCTACTTTGGATTGTGTTTTTGTCTACCTGCTTTCCTGATACAACCGACTATGTACCTACACTTGCATCCAGTCCTCAGTCCTGCTTCTCCTCACCAGTGAGTACTGCAATATTACAACTTGCCACACAATTGCATGCAGTATCTCACAATATTGGGTTCTCGTAGAAACTACTGAGATGATAACAATGTTGGCTTTTCTAATGAACCACTGCTATCCTGATTGTTAATAATACTCATCATGGGTGTGACACACACAGGGGTTAGAGAGCTATGGCATTTGATCTTTTCTTTTTTATAGATGGGTCCCAGGATACAGATACAAATGCAGCCCTAAAGTACAATTACTCTAATTACAGAAGGGACATGAACAAAACCAAAGTATAACTCTTCATCTAGCGGGTAACTAAACTTGCTTCTTCAGGTTCCCTTACTGTAATAATGGGCAGCTAAACATGCTTACCAGCTTCAAACGCACAAAACATCAATGTCAACACAGACTGAGTTCTACACAGGCTTACTTACTATCCCACACAGGGTCCTCTGTTCTTCTCTCCTGCTCTGCTTCCTGGTGTTTAAAGTATCATTGGAGCAATTGTTGTTTAGGAATTGATCAGGTGATCACGTCTTTCAATCGTTGCCTCTTCTACTATTTTCAAGTATTTCAAAATGCTTCTGTTATGCTTGGGTAATTGCAGTTGGGTGTTCCTTTGGCTGGTAATGGCACCACAACTACTAATGTTGTCTATGTTTGTTCTTTCTTTCTGATTTATTTAGCTATTGATCATTTAAATTAAATAAAAATGTTTATATAAATATAGAATTTAACTATTAACTAAGGATTAACTTATCTTGATAAAAATGGCTACCTTATCTTGAAATAAAATGACTATCATTTGGATAAAAGAAAACCATTGAATTTGTTTTCTGTATAAAAAATTAATTAATCAAGTGAAAACTAAGACATTTGCACAGTAGTGTGTATATCCAAGAATTATTAAAATAGTTAACACTTCTAACATGGGAACTTTTATTTATAATGCAAATTATTTCTAACCTTCAATGGCTGTTAAATATCTCAGCATTACAAGGAAGAAGACTCTGATAGAAAAGAAAATACTGCATTCCAGTAGGGCTTCAGTTGTTTGTATGTGTTTGAGGGAAAGGATAATGTCTGTCCATTTCTATTATCTTCTTAATTTCACACACTATTGAGCAGACCCTAGTGAATGACTGCTTTTTGTTGCTTTGCTTTTCTGTGCAGAAGCTGTTATCTATCTTGTTTCAGTCAGTCCTTTTCACAAACCTTCACCCCACTGCTTACTTAATAGTCTGAGACATCGGCATCCTCCCAGGAGTGGCTCTTTTTTATATGTGTGGATTACTGTGTGTCTTACCATCTTTTACAGAGCTCTTTGCACCCTAAATCTTGTTTGCATTTAGCCTTCAAATCAATACTCACTTCAAAGTATAATATATTTTGGCAGCTAAGAATCCTCTTTTACTCTTTAGCTTTCTTTTAGGAAAGAACAAAGTGTTAAGATTTAAGGGTATTCAGTGTCTATGTTAATTTTAAAATAACCTTTTTTTGATGTACAAAATGGTTTAGTGTCCTAGATATTGAATGTTCTATAATGCAAAACAAGCAAAAGGCAAAATAACACAAGATAGGGGATACTTGTTTGTGAATTTATTTGTCCTGTCTGAATCTGTAGTCCTATGTTGAAAGGCTTTTTCCTTTACATTTGTTTTACTTTAAAGAGTAGTACTTTTTAAACTTATAAAAAGCCTTCTTAGTTTGAGAAGAAGTGAATGGGTAGGGGGAGAAAATCTGAAGCTTTCAACTTGATGTGATGTGCAGGGAAATCTTGAGAATTAAGTTAAATGATTATAAAAGTAGTTTAATAGTGAAATAGTGGGTATTTGGGCACCAGGTGTCGATAGCTCTGGTGGGCCAGCAACATCCTAGTATTGGTGCATTTTCCTGCCCTGATCAAAGGCCCTCTTAACTAGAGGCCAGGCTATTACCACTCCATTCAGGGGTAACATGTGGGGTGCATATAAGTTTGAAATCTGTGATGGAGAGGGGGTCCTAAGAACAAGATATCATTACACCTGGCAATCTGTGTACAGCATCTTCCTAAAGAAAGCCTGAGCAATTGCTGTGCCCACAGATAAACATTGCAACAATACTTCAGACTCCAGATTAGTCAAGAGCCCTTGTTAAGAAAGCTTTAAAAGCCACAGTCGAGACACAACTGAGACCTTTTGAAAGAAGCCTCTGGCATCATCTCCTTCCACCCCCAACCTGATATTTGACTCAGAGAACTCAAGGTGGGGAGGGGGAGCATGAGAGAACCATATTGTTAGGGACAGTCAAGATTGGAGAAGAACCAACAGAAGAACTATACAGAGGATGTAACTGCTGGACAACATTATTTTGGGCCATTTGTTAGGTAACTGGGATCCAATTGGATGCTTGTGTTCAACCTAGAATATCTTTTAGAATTATATTTTAAAGTGCTCTGTGTGTTGATTGGACACTGCTAACTGCTTTGATCACTATAAAATAAAAAGGGCACTTAAATAATTTTAGTGTCTGTTGCACTGGTGATTTTAGGAGATCAATAGAACATGTGGCTAGTGAAGAAGAGTCCTAACACCCTTTATAATTGATAGAAAGTATAGTCGTTCCTGAAATTAGGGGTCAATCTTATCTGTGACACCTAACATTTCCATGTTGTTTCTGTTCCTTTCATTTCCTCTGCCTTTGGTTATTAAAAAAATCTAAAATTGGATAAATTGTACATTTTAATTCGACTTAAAATTAAATTAATTAAAAATTTTAATTAGTGTAAATTAAATTCATGCTCTTTTCGAAGCCTGGCGCCTTCAGGAGAGAGTGTGAGAGATAGCTGGGTGACTGTAGGCGACAACTCTAGGGAAGGGTGTGCACAGGGTTGGCATCTCCATCTCCAAGTTGCTGTGTCCAGTGGTTTCCTAGGCCTTACTGGGGTATGCATGCTGAAACCTTGGAGGAAAATGGGAGAACTGAGGATCCCACTTGCCCAAGTAAAACAGAGGTTGGTGGGGGACATAATTATTAGAGGTTTACTCAGTGCAATGTACATAAGCAAGTACAGTGCCCGGAAAGATGCAGTATGTTGACAATTCTCACTAAAACAAAGAATGTCTATTGGCCTTCTCAATTCCACCATTGCCATGTGTTACACCCAGTACACCTAGAGGGCGCTCTACTTCTGTCCTGTTCCTAGTTCCCTGTGATCATTCATGTCTTTCTGGTGTGTCTTGTGTAGCCTCTTTACTTACTATTTCTGCTCTGCTCCTCGCATAGCATTGATGTTCAGATGTCTTTAGACCCGCCTAGCATCCAGGTCTCCCCATGTCTGCTGCCTGAGGGCATTGGTTTCTATACAACTCCTGAACAGCTGAGCCCGGGCTAACCCTCGTCCCGCCGCTACGCATAGGGTCTTTTCTGCTCTCCTGCCATTCCATGGTTCGTCCCTTCCGACATCTATGACACCATGTGCAAGCCCTAAGAAGACATTTGATCAAGGAATGGTATTTGGTATGAGCAGCTAGTAGTCTGGTGCAAGAATTATGCAAAATGTTTTTAACATTTTCTGTTCACTTTCCATATTGGGATCATAAGCTCTTAATTCCAGATCTCAGGGAAGAAAGGCAGTGCATTACATATACAGTAGTATAGTGTGGACTCCAAAAGTGTTCATAACTTGTCCTAATTTTCTTTATGGGTCATTTGTACATCCATAGATATATAAAATGGCAGCTTTTAACATCTTTTTCTGTTTTATGGAGGGTCACGTGGTTATTTTTATTCAGCCTTCAGGAAGTTATTACTATATTTTTTGTAAGGCTTTTGATGTAATTAATTCAAAAGTTATTTAGGAGGGCCAATTATGTTTGCTTGCTAAGTGGCTAGGTTAAGCTGCTTCCATTGATCACACAGTTATCTTGAACTGATTTCTCAATCTGGATAAGCAGGTCAAACATGATCCCCATTTAGGTTCTTTCTAAAGAGCTATTTGTTCTCCTTCAGGATGTGTCACTAGCTCAATTGAGTAGGTTCTGAAAGGATCTCTCTGTGTTTTTGATTTGACAACACTTAGTTTTTTTTCCTGCTGGCTTTGTACTCACTATAAATTCATTTTTATTGATTTTTTGGAATTTTGTTTTTGTTTTTGTAAGGCTAGATTTTCTAAATGCTGTTTCAAAAATTACATTTAATTATTTTCTGGCCAGTGCTTTTGTATTTAATTTTGGATTGTTTGATATGTTTGTCTTTTTTGGAAAGTACCCAAATAGTTTTTCCATATCTGTGCAAACATTTGTTTGCTTGAAGTTTTCAATTCCTTCTCTGTCTACTTGTAGGTGGATTTGAGAGAAAGCAGTTTGTTTGAGAGGGAGCTACTCTGTGCTGGCAAAGTCTGAGTCAATGTTTATTATGACTTACAGCAATATATTATGCTTTTCCAGAGCAGAGAAATGTGTGCTCTAAAGCCTTGGTGTCTCCTCGGTCAGGTATTTTCCAAGGAAGTTGTCACCATGCACACCTTATACATTGGTCAGAGCAAGACCTTTGGAAAGGTCTCTGTATTAAAGCTCTTCTGTTACAAAGCAGCAGTCTGGAAATAACTGAAAATGTAAAATGACTGCTCTTTCTTATTCTCTGGCACAGCACTGATGATAAACTAATAAATCAGGCTCAAACAATGCACACATGGCTTAGACTAAGGACAGCTATTTATAGTCAGTATGGTCCAGAGTCCTAATAACTAAAGCCCTAGGTAATTCTAGAATTCTTCCTAAGTAAATTTAAGTACAGAACTCCTAAAACAGACCAATGAGTAAAAACCTGCATACAGCAATAATAAAGGATGTATTCTATTCAGAACAAAAATCTCTTCTTAAAATACAAAATCCTTTAAGTGAACCCATTTTCCTATTCTACAGGAAATGCATTACTGACATTGGAGAGAACATGTTCAGTCTGAATATTTCACGATATACTATATCAGGATTTTCAAAACATGTGGGAATGTTTGTGTCTGCGTCTCTTTGCATCTGTCTGTACAGTGATGGACTTGTGTCAGTGTTGCTCCAGCTCCCCCACGACTTGGTTAAAAAATGAATGAAAGGAATAAGACAGCAAGATCTCTTATAATAATTCTCAGAGTTCAGTGTTTAGGATTACCTGGATAGAATCTTACTGATTATGAAAGGGTGTCAATCTAGGTTTGGAGGAAAAGAAGGTAAAATGAATGATTTTTAATTTTTTTTTATTTGCTTAACTCTTCCTCCTTCTACTTGCTGTATTTTCACTCTTTCCCTGAATTTATCAGTGGCCCATTTCTATAAATGCTGATTTATCAGCCTCCCTAGTAATGTCTGGTCACTTTTGAGTGTCTATTTTTATGTGGCTGTCCTAATTATTTACTGTGAAGTTAATTAACTACAGTAAATGACCCTCTTAGCTCACAGACAGGAAGGCTAAATACCTATGAACACTTTGCACTGAGCCATTTGTGTTGGACTCTCCAGCTGGGAAATGTTACTAAACTTTTCTAGCCCCCAGTCATGGCATGTCCCTTTAGCTCTTATTTCTATGTATCCATAATGTACATGCCCTTCAGAAGGACATAGAACAGAGATGGAGGAGTAGCCCCTGCATTTTGGCTCTTTGGGCTGTGTATTTCCTATAAAATGACATTTTATAAAATTACAAAATTATGGTAATACAATCTTTAAACTTTATGTTTTAATCAAAACCTGAATGCTCAAACTGAAAACTTATAAGGTAAGGTAAATCAGTTACACTAAATGTCAGCAAAAACTAAACACCTTAGTCAAAAATTACATGCACAAGTCTTTTTGGGTAAACCTCTACGAGCTTTGCATACTGGCTTGGCCACTAGTTTTAACAAGTTGGCTTATGGACAGCATTATCAGGTTTTTCTACATATTCCTCATGTCATGTGTTCAGGTCAGTCTTTGACTGGGCCATTCAAGGACATTCACTTTCTTAGTCTTAAGCAACCCCAGTGTAGTTTTGTGCTTGTGCTTTACTGTAGATCTTTTTGTACTTACACAATAGCACAGCACAAAGGGAAAGTCCACACTCAGGGCTGAGGGAAACAAGTGGAGTCGTTCAATTAAGAGACACCATACAAAGCATAAGAGGAAAATCCACTGAACGTAACCAGGACAAAGTAAGAGTCCAGAATCCAGGAAATGGAGAACTAGGAACTTGGAGTGAAACTCCAACTATAGGGAAATCTATGAGTTCGTGAGCACTGTCAGATCACAGCTTAAGTAGCTTGAACCACCAGAGGCAGCCATGGTAGTAAATTGCCTCCAGGTGATACAAGACTCCTGTCAGATTATTATCCATGGTAACCAGCATTGAATGACGGCAGTAAGTGTAGATGTGGCTAGCTAAGATGTAAATACAATCTCACTACCAGTAGTGCACCAGCATGACATTGCCATACAGTTTTGCCATAGTGTTTTGCAGTATTACATACATTTTTGTAGCAAACTATATGCGGAATTTGAGATTCCTTCTATATATCAATAGCTGCCTTTACTGCTTATATTTAGTAGTGGCTTCATTCGTTTTTGGTTGAGTCTTTGCTTGCAATTCACTATCATCACAGATGTTTTTACTGTATATCACTATTATTGTCACGACCACCAGCCAGCTGAGATCAACACGTAAGCGAGCTAATCAGCACCAGCAGCGGATTACTACTAACAAGCGCCGCCGCACGACTTAACACACCTGCAATTGCTCTACCGTGCGGCACGCCGGGTTATTTATACCATTCTTACTTGATTCCCGTTGCTCGGTATTGAGTTCTCTACTTGTTGCTCAGCCTAGCGTTCTTACCCCTCTTTTGCCTTCCTGGAATTCTGCCTGCACCTTTTGCCTTCGGACTTCGGATCTCGTCTCGCCCCTTGGATTGTTTGCTATCATTGCCTGTTTTGGATTTGACCCTGTAGCCCTCTTTTCGACCACGATTCTGTCTCACGTTTTGGATTGTTCGCCACCAGTGCCTTTACCGGATCTCGACCTACCTTCGCCTTCGGACTACGACTCAGCTCCTGGATTTGCTCGGTACGCTTACTTACCTCCCTGCGACTCCTGCATCTGCATCGGATCCTTTTCACCTCTACAGAGCAGCGTTACAGAATACCGAGCCTGATTATGGATCCCGCAGACGCACAGACCCTTCGTTCCCTTCTCCCGCAGCATTCCCAAACCATCGCCCAGCTTCAATATTCTCTCCAACTGCTCACTAACCAGGTCGCCTGGCTTTTTTCTTCCCCTGTTTCGCCGGCTCCCGCACCGATTCCTGCAACGCCTTTTTTACAAACACCTGCTCCAACCCCCGCGGCCCCGCCCACCACTCCCTCAACTTTACCATTTGTCCTCCCAGAAAAGTATGATGGCAATCCTGCAGGCTGCAGGGGCTTTATTGCCCAGTGCTCCCTGGCTTTTCAGCTGCAGCCTGAGCATTTTTCTACTTCTCGAGAGAGGATCGGATTCGCACTTTCCTTGCTCACAGGCAAAGCATTGGATTGGGCTGCAGTATTGCTTGCTAAAGGAGATCAGCTGTTCTCTGACTTTCAGCTTTTTGCTGACCGTCTCCAGGCGCGTTTTTCTCAAAGCAACCCAGATTTGACTTGCCTTCGGCTTTCCTCTCTTCGCCAGGGCGACAGACCACTGCAAGATTATGTGGCTGAATTCCAAGCCCTCGCCACGGAGTCTGCCTGGAATCCTGAAGCTTTGGTTTGCCTCTTCTCTAAGGGTCTCTCGGAGGATCTAAAGGACCACCTGGTGCTCATGCCTTTACCCACCTGGTCTCTAGAGGCGGCTATCGCTGCGGTAGTTGAATTGGACACTCGCATTCGGCTGCGGAGAGCGGAGAGACACCCAGGAAGCAGACCTGTGTGCCCCATAGGTCCTCCCCTCTTGGCGCCCACCCTGCCACATGCACCCCTGTCCTTGGAGGAAAAGGAAAGGCGCCGTCAGGAGGGGCTGTGTCTGTACTGCTCTGCGTCGGGTCACCTGCTCGCTACTTGTCCTTTGAGACCCCCACATCCACCTCGAGCTCCCCCACTGCCTACTGTTAGTGTCAGTAGTGCTGTTTTTTCACAATCCTCTTCAGGGCCTTTATTCCCAGCTGAGATTTCCTGGATGGACACGCACCTTCCCCTTTCAGTTTTGGTGGATTCAGGGGCAGCTGGGAATTTTATGGATGCCTCTTTTGCTAAGAAGTGGGATATTCCTCTTGCTCCGCTTTCACCCCCTATCTGCATTCAAACGTTGGATGGGTCACCGATCGCTCCTGGACGTATTTCCTGGCAGACCATTCCCCTATCCCTTACTGTTGGTGCCACTCACGTGGAGGGCATTTCACTCCTTCTCCTGGACTCCCCTGCTTACCCTGTGATCCTGGGCCTTCCCTGGCTCAAAAAGCATGATCCCCACATCTCCTGGGCCAAGAATGAGATCATTGCCTGGAGCCATGCCTGTCGTGACAACTGTTATCGTCCTCCACTCAAGGTTGCTGCTGCAGTAAACCCCTTGGAAGAACACTCTATTATTCCCCCCCAATATGCACATTTGAAGCAAGCCTTTGACAAACAGAAAGCTCTATCGCTCCCCCCTCACCGCACCTATGACTGTGCAATAGATTTGCTTCCAGGAACACTCCCACCCAAAGGACGGATCTACCCTCTCACTCAGACAGAGAATGAAGCCCTGCAGGATTATATTAAGGAGGCCCTGAATTCTGGTTTTATTCGTCCCTCCTCGTCCCCAGCCTGTGCTGGGTTCTTCTTCATAGGGAAGAAGGACGGCTCCTTGAGGCCATGTATTGACTACAGAGGCCTGAACTCCATTACAGTCAAACATCCCTACCCCTTGCCTTTAATCCCAGCCGCTCTGGAGTGCCTACGTGGAGCATCCATCTTCTCAAAACTAGATCTACGGGGGGCTTATAATTTAATCAGGATCCGTGAAGGGGATGAGTGGAAGACGGCCTTTATGACCACGCACGGCCACTATGAATATCAGGTGATGCCTTTTGGACTCGCTAATGCCCCGGCAGTCTTCCAATCCTTCATAAATGACATCTTTAGGGACATTATTGGAAAATTTGTTTTGGTATACTTGGACGACATCCTCATTTTTTCCGCCGACCCTCAGGAACATGTCCATCACGTCCAGGAGGTCTTGTCCAGACTCATCGACAACCAGCTCTACGCCAAGCTTGAGAAATGCATTTTTCATGCTTCTAAGATTCACTTTCTGGGCTACATTATTTCTCCTCTTGGAGTCGAGATGGACTCAGCCAAGGTGGCAGCTATCAATGATTGGCCTGTGCCTCGCAATTTGAAGCAAATCCAACGCTTTCTAGGTTTTGCCAACTTCTACAGGCGATTCATCCGGAACTTTAGCTCCGTTGTGGCACCCATCTCGGTTCTGACCCGCAACCGTCCTAGTCGGGGTAAATGGAATCCGGAGGCTAACCACGCATTCCTGCGCTTGAAACGTCTCTTCAGCTCCGCTCCTCTCCTACGGCATCCGGATCCCTCCCAGCCTTTCATTGTTGAAGTTGACGCCTCTGCCCATGGGGTTGGTGCAGTCCTCTCCCAGCGCCTCGAAGAGGATCGCCTTCCTCATCCATGTGCCTTCTTTTCCAAGAAGCTCTCTCCTGCCGAGGTTAACTATGATGTGGGCAATCGTGAACTCCTAGCTATCAAGCTGGCCCTCGAGGAATGGAGACACTGGCTGGAGGGGGCTCATCACCCCTTTGTCATTATCACGGACCATAAGAACCTGTCCTATATTCAATCTGCCAAGCGCCTCAACTCGCGTCAGGCCCGTTGGTCACTTTTCTTCTCTCGTTTCAATTTTGTTATCACTTACACTCCTGGCTCCAAGAATGGGAGGGCTGATGCACTCTCTCGGCTCCATGACCCCCCAGACCTGGATGACACACCTGAACCAATCATCTCTCCCAACAGAATCGTGGCAGCGATTCATTGATCCATTGAAGATCAGGTCAGGCGTGCCCTCAACGGAACTACAGTTCCTCTGTGCTGCCCCCCGGATAAGCTTTTCGTCCCGAACAACTTACGTTCTGCTGTTTTGCAGTGGGGACATGATTCCCGGTTTGCCGGCCACCCTGGATGCAGACGCACTCTGGACCTCCTCACCAGGGACTTTTGGTGGCCTTCCATGCGATCTGATGCAGCAGAGTACGTCCGGGCTTGCCCGGTCTGTGCCAGGAGCAAGACTCCGCGCTCTAGGAAGGCTGGCCTCCTTCACCCCCTTCCAATCCCACACCGCCCTTGGTCCCACATAGCTGTTGACTTCATTACGGACCTTCCTAACAGTCAGGGTCATACGGTAATCATGGTGGTCTCCGATCGTTTTTCCAAAGCAGCCCATTTTGTCCCCCTCCCAGCATTGCCCACAGCCCAGGAAATGGCATCTTTGTTTGTACAACAGGTCTTTAGGATACATGGTTTGCCTGATGACGTTGTCTCGGACAGGGGACCTCAATTTATCTCGGCCTTTTGGAAGGCTTTCTGTCAAACTCTAGGGACTCATGTATCTTTGACTTCTGGTTATCATCCTGAGGCCAATGGTCAGGTGGAAAGGACCAATCAAAGCCTCCTGACCTTTTTGAGAGCCTTCACCTCCAGCTCACAGGATGATTGGTCATCACTACTTCCCTGGGCAGAATATGCCCACAATTCTCTTACCTCCTCCTCCACAGGTCTCTCTCCCTTCCTTTGTTCTTTAGGTTATCAGCCCACTCTCATCCCTGTCACACCTCCACTCACGGCAGTGCCGTCCGTGCAACAATATATTGCCAAACTGCGAAGGACCTGGAAAATGGCGAGGACAGCTCTTATTAAGTCAACCCAGCGCCATGCCAAATTCGCCAACCGACACCGCAGACCAGCCCCTCGTTTTCGGAAAGGACAGTTTGTTTGGTTATCTACACGGAACCTACCTATACATCAGCCTTCCAAAAAGCTTGGGCCTAGATATATCGGTCCCTTCTGGATTCTTTCCCGGATCACCCCGGTTACCTTCCGCCTGCTCTCCCCCCTACCCTCAGAATCCACCCCTCATTTCATGTCTCCCTCCTGAAACCTGTTTACCGCTCGCCCCTTGCGGCTCCCCAACATCGCCCGCCACCTCCTCGTCGCATTCAGGGGCGCCCGGCTTATACGGTCCACAAGATCATTGACTCCAGATGGAACCGCGGTACCCTTCAGTATTTAGTCGACTGGGAGGGTTTTGGTGCCGAGGAGAGATCTTGGGTTCCAGAGAAGGATATTTTGGACCCTACACTAATCAGTGACTTTCACAGGGACTATCCTGATCGGCCGTCTCAGGCGTCGGGAGCCGCCCGTGAAGGGGGGGGTACTGTCACGACCACCAGCCAGCTGAGATCAACACCTAAGCGAGCTAATCAGCACCAGCAGCGGATTACTACTAACAAGCGCCGCCGCACGACTTAACACACCTGCAATTGCTCTACCGTGCGGCACGCCGGGTTATTTATACCATTCTTACCTGATTCCCGTTGCTCGGTATTGAGTTCTCTACTTGTTGCTCAGCCTAGCGTTCTTACCCCTCTTTTGCCTTCCTGGAATTCTGCCTGCACCTTTTGCCTTCGGACTTCGGATCTCGTCTCGCCCCTTGGATTGTTTGCTATCATTGCCTGTTTTGGATTTGACCCTGTAGCCCTCTTTTCGACCACGATTCTGTCTCACGTTTTGGATTGTTCGCCACCAGTGCCTTTACCGGATCTCGACCTACCTTCGCCTTCGGACTACGACTCAGCTCCTGGATTTGCTCGGTACGCTTACTTACCTCCCTGCGACTCCTGCATCTGCATCGGATCCTTTTCACCTCTACAGAGCAGCGTTACAATTATTGTACACAGAGGCCAAGTTGACCTTCAACTATTTGTGTGGCTCATTAATGTAATTTTATGTAGCAAAATTAACTTAGGGTTGCCACAGCAAACAGTTATATTGACAAATATTGTTTGTTGCATCAAAGTGCCATGACTGCAATAAATTTGAAAACTGTGCAAGGATCTGAATACTTTGGTGAGGATTTCTTTATTTTGTGATGGTCCACTTATTGCTCTCTTTGGTTTACAATAAAGGATTGAGATAGCCCACTGGACATTAATAATGAGCTATTGGCTGAATGTTCTTCTACAAGCCTTTCATCCAGTCGACCTTCCTACAGCTATTCTAAAGTAGGCCAGTGCAGAGTGACAAATTGTATTGCTTGTTGCTCTTCATTGGTCTCTGAAGCACAGATTTAAGTATTTAAGTATTGCTCTAGCTGGGCCAATCCCATTTCTACAACAACAAATATAAATGTCCTGGAGCACAGCCTGGTACCCAAACCATGTAATGTGGTAAGTATGGGTTTGATCTCTAAACAGCAACATTTGTTAGCTCTAGGTTTGTCACTAGCTTCATTGCTACCACCCAGAGTGCTAGTAAATCATGTTTGTCTGATTAAAGATGTGATCCTGCAGTTACTACAGATAGTCACCACCCTCCCAGAAGGTATATGTCATGGTAAGGTGAACCCTCAAACAAGAATTATTTCTGCTTTGTACAAAACTACACCACCTAGCAATTTTAAAGGATGCGTGGACCTGTGCAAGGATTCTTACTAAAATCACCAGTGCTTTCACAGAACAAACAAGACAGTTATCATATGTAATAGCCCATTTATTGCAGTCTATCATTCTAGCATCACACAACAATTTCTATTACTGCCTACCCAACACACAGAACACATAATTCAACTTATCTACCCTTACTGACAGGACAGTACAAAGAAACCTCATTGCCCCAGCTACCAAAACCAATGTCACAAAGCAGCATTCTTCTCCAAAACTCCTTCGGTGGTTCTTAGGTCACTTCTCTGGTCCAGGACAATGTGGTTCCCTGATGCTTCCCCCACCTTGACTTATTTGAGTGCAATGTCAGTTGGGGAGGGGATGAGCGAAAATGACACTGGAGCCTTTCTTAGCTGCTCTCTATAGAGTCCCTGGTGTCAGCGTCCTATCTAGGTTCTAATGCGATCTTTCCTGCAAACCTTCCTTCTTCCAAAGGGGTTTCAGTTCAGTCCTGTCTTGGCTTTTTAATCCTTCTAAACAAAGGTTGCTGACATCCTGGAGGATGACAATATCCCTGTGATATTTGGGTGTGGACAGGGTTAACTGCCTAGGTCTCCTTTGTAACAGAGCTAGTTCGGCCACGGTGACGTCATCACACTCCCTGCGCGTAGCAGGGAACTCAGCCGCCTGGGTTGAGGGAGGACTCCTTTAGCTCATTTGGCTGGTTCCCTGTTGTGTTATGCTGGAGAGTTTCTATATATTTTAAATTTAGGTGCCAGTTGTTCTAAAGAGCCATACGGGTTAAAAAGCTACTCACTCTTTCTGGCAGACTAAACAGAGACAAATGCTCGAGACCTGGGTTCACGCCCAGCTGTTGCAGGACAAACCCGCGGGGTGGAGAGGCGAGGGCATGAGTCTGCGCGGAACCGCGACGGTCACACCTTCAGGAAATGGACATGTACAGATGGCCAAATCATAATCATAACAAATCATTGTTCAATCACTTCCTGTCCTTCCTTAGTGCCCTCCTCTTGACACAGGTCCAGTCAAACCTGTTTGCAGCCCCATACATTACCCATGAATGGTGTGGCATTTGCCCACCAACTGTGTTAAGAGGGCCTTTGACCAGTTCAGGAAACACAGAGGATAGGGCATGAAACTGCATCAACGCTAGGGTTTTACTGGTCCATTAATTTAATTGACATTCATACGGCCAGTCTCTGACATCTGGTGCATTCCATATCCATCTTTTCGACTCGGTAACAGTCCTTGTACAGTCCTGTCTTTCAGGCGAAAATTGATGGGGAATCTTCTGGGGCAGATTTCTTAGCTAACTTGTTTCCTAAGAGCTTAACATGCCTCTGCCTTCTGTGGGTACCTTTGGAAACTGAACTCCATTTAAGCCTCTGCAGATGGCGTAATGTAATTTTCTGTGTATGACAACCACAAATTTGTTGTCTATTTCTTCTCCAAAGTTTTTCTGTGATCTCTTGTTTTTGTGCCAAATGATTTTTTACAATTATTTGTGAGGGATATAACAGTTACACCCTAACCTGTGTAACAATCTACAGATCCTCTCCCTTTTTGAAGAGAAAAAGGCCTTGGAGGTCTTTGTGCCTGATGCTGTTATATACACCAGTCTTATGGCTACTGTCAAACTGTTCATCTGCTGTAAATCTAGGTTTGCTATATTAGGCTCTGTTGATATAGTGCCTTTTCCCACACTAGTGAGTATGCAATTTCCTCAGCATCTAAAAAGTACAAGGTATCAGCAGCAAGAGGAGGGTGCACTCCAGCATACTTCATTAAAAACATTTCAGAGCACTTCTGTATCTGATATCTGTTGAAGCTTGATGTAGCTTGTTGCAGCTTCATGCAAATTTTCAAAATTCTACTGACAGGTTATTGCTGGTGTCATAATTCACTCCGATTCTAATCTGACTTAGAAACAGCATTGAAAACTGGTCATGGCAAATTCTCACCCAGGTTCTACCAGAGGAGACGTCGAGTTTTACTATATTGGCATCAGAAGTGGAAAGTGTACGTGGCATTAGACAAGAACAAAAGTAATGACAGAAATAATTGAAACAAAGAAAAGAAGGAAAGCTGATGTGTCACAGAGAGGGGTGTACTGTAACTTGCAAAAGAGAATTTGAGCATTTTGCCCTTGGAGAGATGTTTCTTTTGAGGTGAATGAGCAGAGTGAGAAGACACCAGCAATGACCTCTCCAAGGATCTGAGCATGCTAACATTAATGCCAATGTACAGATGCAGCCATTCAAAGTGCGCGTCACAGACACGTACCGCAGGTGACGTCGCTCAGTATGACGCAAGATGACGCGTGGCACCGCAGTACGTGATTGGTTGACCGACAGGGGCACTCGTGGTCCGTTGGTCTGTCGTAGAAAGACTTACAGTAAAAACGTCTTTGCTGTGCCCGTTGTAGATATTGAATTTTACCACTGAAGGGAAATCTTAGTAGCTGAGCATAAAAAGAATAGGAGCATACTGTAACGCGTGTGAAGGCCATAAACGATATTAATTTTGGAACATAAACATACAGTATATACTGTAGCTGGTCTTGGTACTTTAAAGAAAAAAATACACACCAGTATTCCATTTCTCCCTAAACATTTTAAGCTTTGAAGTCTTTAACTAACATGATACCGGAGTCAACAAGCATACTTTTAGAATTTGATTAAAAGGGAATATAATATGGAATCGCGTATCTAAAGAATTTAATAACGGTATTCGTGTGCTGCGACAGGGCTGTGTAGGGCTTTTTCGCCTGCCTGTTCATGCGAGCTGTCTTCTAGCCGACTGGTCTAGGTGCGTGACTAGCAACTGGGAGGTTGTGTGATCGAATCCAGCTGGTGCCGGACTTTTCTTTTAACAAACATTTCTTCGAAAAAATAGAATAGCGATATTATGGACAATAAATTGACTTTTATATTTCAAAATATCGCAACATGAACGATATTTGCGATATTTTGAACATATCTTCCCTTCTGACAGCGGTTCCTCCTTCTATTGTGTGTGTGTGTGCAACAGAGTAAATTTTTATAGAGAAATGGAGGCTGGACAGTATGCGTTACAATATAAACATTTATATTGATTTAAATCGTGTTCTGATTTAAATCGCAAACGCGTGTTTAATTATGTGTTTTTTAATCATAATCAGGCTAATGCATTTCTACATTTTCTGTATGAACCAGCTTAGAGGTTCATACAGAAAGACAGCTTGTGTTTAAATTGAGTGTAAGGTAATTTATGCTTCTAAAGTCATGGTCAGCATTTATTATTGTACTGTGCTGTAAACTTTTTCTGTGCCTAGTCACATTATTTTATAGCGTTTTTATTGCGTTATTAAATCCGGTGGCGCTGTGTGTTAGAGTAGTTTCCTGACTCCCTTGTCACATGGTCTGTGATTGAATCCCATAGAACTATGACTTTATTTTTTAACAAACATTTCTTTGAAAAAATGAAACGTTTCCCTTGGTCAGAGATTAAATAAAACCTCACTCGCACCAAACAAATTTATATTTCTAAATATCACAAAATACGTTCATTGTCTTCCAATCGAGTCGAGTTGACATTGGAAGCCTGCCACACCCGGACTGTTAAACCAACGCATTAGCACGTCAAAGCCCATCGAGGGTATTGAGCCAGTATTGCCTTTAGTATTCCCCCCTCTCCCCTCAATTCAATTCAATTCAAGGTGTTTTATTTGCATGACAGATGGGTACAAGCAGTGTTGGGTATGTATATTGTAACGCTTACGGCAGACAGGCACTGTGTAAGAGCCGGCGCACCAGAGCAGCGCACCGAGGGAGCGTCTGCATTTCTAACTTAGTTTTTAAAATTAGTCAAGCAATATGAAGCATCTCCTTTTACTTAGTGCCTGAGCATAAAAAGAATAGGAGCATACTGCAACGCGTGTGAAGTCCATAAACAATATTAATTTTGGAACTTAAACATACAGTATATGGCTGGTCTCGGTACTTTAAAGAAAACATACACACCAGTATTCCATTTCTCCTAAACATTTTAAGCATCGAAGTCTTTAACTAACGCGATACCGGAGTCAACAAGCATACTTTTAGAATTTGATTAAAAGGGAATATAATATGGAATCGCGTATCTCAAGAAATTAATAACGATATAATTATATTCATGTTGCAAAAGAACTGCAACGGACATAAAAACTCCCTTGCTTTTAACAGAGCGTTCCATAATTTCTAACTACGAAAATGCCAGGTGAAAGGATTTGTAAACATATTTTGTTAAAGCAAGTCAGAACCCATTCAGAGCCTACATTACATTTTAGCGTTTCATTCTGAGCAGAAGACCCTCACACCTGAAGAAGGGGGAGGTGTTTTTCGCTGGAAATCTCGCCTGCTTCTACTTTACAACCGGAGTGCTGGCTGTGACGAATTAAACCGGTATTACAGGTTACAATCACAGACCATGTGACATGGGAGTCAGGAAACTAACACAGCGCCACCAGATTTGATAACGCTATGAAAACGCTATAAAATAATGTGACTAGGCACAGAACAAGTTTACAGCACAGTACAAAAATGCTGACCATGACTTTAGAAGCATAAATTGCCTTACACTCAATTTAAACACAAGCTGTCTTTAGCCCTCTAAGGTGGTTCATACAGAAATGTAGAGATCCAGGCTCAGAACACACAGCTTCATTAGCGAATACATATGCAGGACAACTAGAGAAGACGTTTTACAGAGGATGGATTTTTAGAAACATCCCATCAGTGACATCACTGAAGTCAACTCCTAGGTACTGTAACTGTCGTGTGGATAGTTTCACAAGAATCAGACAAAGGTTTAAGCATCGCTTGTTCTAGATAAAACTGCAAAAAAAAACAACAACCCATAATGTACTTCTTTGCGGCTCTGTTTGCCCAAATCATATATTCACAACGTGAAATCTAGAAAATAATATTACGTAACCAAAATCCGCAATATGGAAACAGAACCTGTGTAATTGTTGATAGATGATGTACTCGTAACATTTTTTCAAGACGAACTACAACATTTAAAAAATGACTTGTATGTACTTGATATCTCTAATCAATCCACGGGTCCCAGCACGAAACGAAAGTAAAACGCATACCGTTTCGCGCTTCTTATTAGTTGCTCAAAAGTAATTTGACCGTATGAAATGCATAATATAAACCTAGAAACATATACGTGAGTAGTACTTAAGCACTGTAGTATCGGTGTTAAGACATACCTCTCAAATACTGTAAATCAAGTTAAAAATATCTCAAGATTCTGGTCATAATGAAACCATGTTTCGTGTATGTTTTCTTTAAAGTACCGAGACCAGCCATATACTGTATGTTTATGTTCCAAAATTAATATCGTTTATGGCCTTCACACGCGTTGCAGTATGCTCCTATTGTTTTTATGCTCAGCTACTAAGATTTCCCTTCAGTGGTAAAATTAGATATGAATATTCAATACTTAAACGGGCACAGTTAAGACATTAAATATACATATACATACTGTATACAGTACAGTTTGCATACGGTAATATGTTTATGTCCCTAAATCAATCTCTTTTATGAGCATGTGAAAGGCATGGTGAATCACTGTACTTTGCATGATTGGAAAAAAATGCGTGATTGCGAAATGCTGTGGCGTTACTTTTACAAAGACGGTCAATGAAAAAAAGAATGTGGACCAGGGCAATACTTTGAGTTTACAGCTTGTCCAAGGTCATTTATTATTAATACTATTATTAATATCTTCGTTAAAGACTTTGATGGCTACAGCTCAAACATGAGAGGTTGAGCTTTATTAGCTCCACCTTGCGGAAATTCCGGATACTATTATTTTGCTAGCGGTATTTACCGGTAACTCGCGGTATTTACCGGTAGCTTGCGGTAGACTGCGTACAGCATACCGGAAAATAATGCGGTATCGCCCGCGCATTTTGAATGGCTGCATCTGTACTGTTTTATTCTGGAAGAGAAGATGTGCTTGGAGAACTCTAAGAAGGTGCTGAACCTTGGAGCAGTTGTGAGAGGATCTGTACTGCCCATCTCATGTCTTCATGTGATCATGTAGTTCCGAGATAAAACGTTTTCTGGTGACATTGTAAAAAAAAGGAGAAAATAAAAGTAATTCTTACAGATAAATCTCCAGTGAGAAATGTTAGCTACTGTATATGTCAGAAATAATGTTTAGAAAACATTGAAATAACAGTTCTCCTAAATATCATTTCTGTCCTAAAACATGGCCGTGCCATCAAAAATTGTCAGTGCTTTGTGGGAATCCTAACCCTAACCCTAGCTAAAGGTTTGGGTAGGTTAGGGTTAGGGTTCAGATTTTCCTCAAATAATTAATGCAACCTTCCACTCATTTGAAAGGAAAATATAACTCAGGGCATCAAAATATTAGTTTGAAAAGACTAAGCAACCTTGCCAAACCAAAGAAAATGTATCAACTATGGTACAATTTTATTTCTGGAAAAAAATGAAATTTGAAATTGAAATTTACAAAATTGAAAATTTTGTGTTGAACAATGTTCTCAATGAGCATGGTTTCAGGGTTAAATAGGTTAATGCAAAGCACTGAGCCAAGAAGTGCAAGAAACAAAAATGTGAAGATAACATTGAAATATTATTTTCTTCTTCTTTTATCCTTTATTGCCACACAACAATAGTTGGTGGAATTTGCTTTCGATACAACAAAGAACACAGATGAGACATACATTCAACATACAGTACAAATTTGAAGGACAGAAGACTAACAAACAATCATATACATATGTAAACAACTTTCCATGAAGCACCATAATTATACAATGAAATTCAGAGTTCAACGTGAATTCAAAGTTCGTATGGCAGTGGGAAAGAAACTGAGGTTGAAGCGGGCAGTCCTTGAGAGGAAGGATTGGAACTGTTTTCCAGAAGGGAGAAGCTGAAAGAAATTATTAGCTGGATGAGAGGGATCTGAAATGAATATCTTGGCACGATTGGAGGTGTGACTTTAGTAGAGAGGTGAAACGAGAGTTCACAGCCAACAATTTTTGCAGCTTTGGACACAATCCTTTCCAGTTTGCCTTTTGAGCAGTTATCAAAGTTCCCATACCAGACTGTAATAGAGGCTGTCAGAACACTTTGGATTATGGCTGTGTAGAATTGAAGGAGAAGTTGCCAATTCACTCTGTACTTTTTGGATTCACGTAACAAAAAACATCCTCTGCTGACTATGCGGTCAGTGATGGTGCTCCATTGAAGATTGTTGTTTATGAATTTACCCAAAAATGTAAAGGATGTTGTGGTCTCTCTAGATCATTATTATTATTATTATTATTATTATTATTATTATTATTAATAATAATAATTGTTGTGGGAAATCCTTCATCCAAGGAGCAGGACACAGTCTTTGTGGATTCAGTTGTTTTATTGAGCTCAATAATGACATCAACGCGCGTCGGGTCTGTACTTATATACAGTGTGATCTCAGGAAGATGTTTTGTTTTACTGCTTCATGTGTATTCGTCTTGCCCTTTTGATATGTAGCATGAGTTGACCAGTTGGTCCTGTCCCGAGTCCTGTCCTTTGATATGTAGCATGAGTAGACCAGTTAAGTCCTGTCCTTTGATGTGTAGCTGCCCTTTGATATGTAGCATGAGTTGATCAGTTAAGTCCTGTCCTTTGATGTGTAGCATGAGTTGACCAGTTTGTCCTGTCCCAAGTCCTGTCTTTTGATGTGTAGCTGTCTTTGTTGGAGCTGCTTAAGATATGCTAAGACAGCCGACACATTACACAATGTGCTTGATTTAATACAGTAGTGTCGAATACAGATAAATTATACATATATATTTTCCATCAATAATATATATATAAGTGTTTTATGTTCCACTTCAATAATAATAATAATAATAATAATAATATTGCTTACATTTATATAGCGCTTTTCTGGACACTCCACTCAAAGCACTTTATAGGTAATGGGGACTCCCCTCCACCACCACCAATGTGCAGCATCCACCTGGATGATGAGGAGAGTGAGAGTGAGGAGAGCAGAGTAATGAAGCCAATTCATAGATGGGGATTACTAGGAGTCCATGATTGGTAAGGGCCAATGGGAAATTTGGCCAGGACGCCGGGGTTACATCTCTACTCTTTCGAGAAACACCCTGGGATTTTTAATGACCACAGAGAGTCAGGACCTCAGTTTTAAGTCTCATCCGAAGGATGGCGCCTGTTTACAGTATAGTGTCCCTATCACTATACTGGGGCATTAGGACCCACATGGACTGCAGGGTGAGCGCCCCCTGTTGGCCCCACTAACACCTCTTCCAGCAGCATCCTTAGTTTTTCCCAGGAGGTCTCCTATCCAGGTACTGGCCAGGCATACACCTACTTAGCTCCAGTGGGTTGCCAGTTATGAGTTGCAGAGTGATATGGCTGCTGGCTGTGTGAATGTAGATTAATGAAGATTAGAAGTTTTGTTTTCTGGATGCATCGAAAGTCAATGATGAAAGTCCCTGGTTTTAGAAGCGTTGAAGATCATTGTGAAGAGTAGAAGATCATTGTCCAAACACCAGGCTGTTCCCAAGTCAATCTGCTTTCGGTAACAAGTCTCCTCATTATTATTCGAGATGAGTCCAACAATGGTAGTGTCATCTGCATATGTACAAATCTTGACAGAGTCATCCTGAGATGTAAGGTTATTTGTGAAAAGAGAAAGAAGCCATGGAGATAGGACACAGCCGTGAGGAGCACCTGTGCTGAGAGTCAGAGGGCAAGGTATCCTCTTATTCACCCTGACAGTATTTTGACGATGTGTTAAAAAGTACAGAATCTAATGACACATAGTACAGTTGATGTTCCGTCAGTTTACTGAATAATTTATGTGGAATAATGGTATTGAATGCTGAACTGAAATCCAAAAAAGGATGCAGGCATAGGAATTTGGTTTGTCCAAATGCTGGAGTATGCAATGGATAGCCAGGTTAACGGCATCTTCAACAGGTCTGTTGGTCCTGTAGGCAACCTGGCAGAGGGGTAGACGACAGTGAAGGTAGTGTGGAAACCTTCACATCAGATTTTTCAAAGTGGGCAAAAACAAACTTGAGTTTATCTGGGAACCTGGGGTCATCATCCAGTAAGGTGGCGGAGTCTTTTTACTTATAGTTGGTCATTTCCTGAATTATCCTCCAAACTATTCTTGAGTTGTTGTGAGCAAATTGTTCCTCTAACTTTTTACTGTATAGTAGTGGCTCTTAGCTTTCCTCACTACAGAATGCACTTCATACTTGGCTGAGATATACTGTATTCAGTCCGGTCACCCTTAATAAAAGCCTTATTCTTCCTATTGTGAAGTTCTGGCAGTTCTTTTGAGAACCATGGTTTCTTATTGCTGTAAGTCTTGAAAATGTTTGTAGAAATGCATACCTCTTCACAAAAACGTATATAGGTTGTAACAGAATCAGTGTATCCGTCCAAGGAGACAAGCAGATATTTTTTCATTTTTATTTATAAATCAGGATAAGCAAAATGATTATGTGATCCAAATTTCCAAGCGATGCTTTAAGATGGGCGCGGTAAGCAGGGTCCAACGTGCAGTAGCAGTGATCTAGTATTCTATCAGCTCTTGTAACTTGCTGTTTGAAATGGTCCAGTTCCTACATCAAGTTAGCATGGTTAAAGTCACCCAGCACTATAACTGTGCAATCTGGATTGGACCTTTCCACAATACCAATACTTTACACAGTACCAATGTGTTGCTCTAGTTCACATACGGCTCTAATAGCATTCGCTTAAGGCGGAATGTAAATGCCTGTTAACACGATTGATGCAAATTCTCCAGGTAAATAAAATGGTCTGCATTTAATGGAAATAAACTCAAGATCCGCGGAGCAAAACTGGTGTAATACTGCAGACTTGTTACACCAGTGCTGATTTATCATGAAACAAATGCCTCCACCCTTAGATTTACAGGATAAATTGACATGTCTGCTCTGTGCACTAGTACCTGGAATCGGAGTTATCTAGCCATGTTTTACTCAAACATAGTGCGGAACATTTGCTGTAATTCGATCAGTTCATACAGATGCAGCCATTCAAAATGTGCGGTAAACCCTGTACAGCGCGAAATTATCTGAAGTTTAGTGCATTATACCGCAGTACATGATTGGCTGGCCAAAATGACCGACAGGCGGCACTCATGGTGCGTTGGTTGTTAGTGAAACAATTGCTTCATTTAAGCTCTTTACTGTGCATATTTAAATCCGCTTAATATAGAATATGAATATTTAATTTTAAAACTTAAGGGAAATTTTGGTAGCTGAGCATAAAAATAACAGGAGCATAATGTCTCTGAACGTCATAAATGATATTAATTTAGGAATATAAACATATATAAAGCTGTATATGACTGGTGTTGGTAGTTTAAATAAAAATGCACAGCAGTATTCCACTTTCTTCATAAACATTTTAATGTTTAATATTTAATTTAATATTTAAGGATTTATTTTTATATAGCTCAAATTACCCTAGTCCACTTTCTTTATAAACTTCTGAATCAATTTGACTCATTCATTCGTAATTACTTGGAAACATTTTGCCTACCCTTTTCAGTTATAGCTTAAATTATCAAGCGATGGGGTAATGGAATGGCTTTGGCATGTGATTTGTGTGCTGGAGGTCAGGGGTTCAAACCCCACTCCCTCTGTATCTCCTGTTTTCACACACAACAATAAACTACTATACACATGCAAATTTTTTCACAGGTGGAAAGATGTTCTGTTCTCTTACCACAGTACACATTGTTACATTTTTAAGCATCAGTCGAAGCGTTCTGAAGTCTGTCAAAATCGTAAAAAATTTTACCAAATAGTATTGGTGAAACTGTTACCTCTCCTGGATAAAGCGGTTAGAAAAAAGGTGGATTTACACTTGTAAAAAACTTTCCAATTTTAATGCAATATGGACGATATTATTAATAATAAATGACCTTGGACGGTCTGTAAACTGAAGATTGTCTCTTTTTTTTCCAACTTGGAATGAACTTTTATTAATATAGTATATTCCATTGCAGCTACATTATGTAACGCAGCTCTCACAAAGGCTAGGCGTGTTAACACCCCACTGTGCAACGTTATGTAGAATAAACAGTTCTGCCAGTTCTGTGGGATGGGAAGGAATTTTCAGTAGCATGCTCTGTTGTCATTGTTGCTGTTTAACATGAGGCAACCAGCAATCAAATGTCCTGTTTTTTCTTAACACTAATTTTTCCATACTGCAGTTTTAAAACTTGAACAAAGATGTGCCTCATGCAAACAGCGCAATGTTGTAGAGTTTTAAGGCCACTACAGTATAGGTTGTGGGAAATACATTTATTTGTCCTGCATCAAAGCTTAATTTGTTCAGAGTGCCTGACAAACTCCGAGTTAAAAGGAACATGTCAAAATATTTCCAAAATAATTACAAGTGAACGGGTTGAGGGATTCGATAATAATGGAGAAATCACAACAAAAAGACTGAAAGAAGGACACTTAAACCAACAGGAAAAGAATTTATATACAGCATATAAATCAGTTAAAAACACTTTTTATGCTGCAAAAAAGGTTTTTTTTTCTTCCATGCGATCAACTTAGAGTCTGTGTGTAAGCTGTAAGTTATTTTTATTTCTTAAACATTTTAAATACTTTAATTTTGTAAATGCAACACACATTCCATACAGAAATAAAATCATGTTTTCTACAGGTGTTAAGCAGATTAGCAGGTTGCTGACAAAATAGCACACCGTTCACTAACTGTTCTACAGCTTCTAATTTTTAAAAACGTTTAGAAAAGTTTCATCTATACAAATACCACAGACTATTCTCGATTATTTTTTCCCAAATGTAACACTTAGTTAATTATTTTATGTACATCTAAATAAGAAAGTCAGGTGTGTTAGCATAAACTATTAGTAATCAATAATATTAAAATTTGCAATGTAATAAGCTGTTGCACTTCTTCCACATCTTGTAAAAACATAAATTTACAAGAACTTGTTCAAATACACGCTGAATCTGACTATCAGAAAATAAGTAAAATACAAATTTATAAAGCAAAAACATAAAGGTAAAATATAATTTGAAATTAAGACAGGATACACTTTTTTCTATGTCTCTTCCTACTCTCTATCACCCACTTTGATTCGGACACAGAATGATTAAAAATAGGAAGGAATGTTTCTTGCCAGTCAGCACATTACCATCTCGTACCAGAGGGAAGGGAAAAAGCTGGTAGTGCTTGTCATTTATTTCAGTCTCCATCTCTCTGCCAAGTGATATAACTTTAATATAAATAAGATCTAGGTACCTGGTTCAATTAAAAAAAAAAACTTATTTTGAATTAATCGAATCCCTGATGTGAATTTATAAAGCCAGAATTACATACTTTACCTAAGTAACACCTGACCATCTACTGTAAAGCTTTCAGTGCTTTGTTAGTGTATATTCCAATCGCAGCGGGGGCAGGGTGTGTGGGAAAATGTTTAGGCTGCAATTGAATTAGGGATCTGTATTCTTCACACCTGAAACATTGTTTTTTTACATTGGTGTTTTTATTAATTTTTCACTTAAGCGTATGGAGGAGTGTCAGCTGTCAAGGAGAGCTCCCCCCACTGCCCCCCCCCCCCATGGACAGACTGATAAAGGAATTGAGAAGTGTTAACTATCTAGCCTTTACAAAGGGTTCAACTGCAGCAGCCACAAATTAAAAAATAAACCTTTTTTCTCCTGATGATAACTAACAAATTGTCACGTATCACGTCCTTGCAAAACAATCATGACATTCTCATTCAATCAAAGGGTTGATGTTTTTTAATTTTGAAACCGTGATCTTGACATGCAGTAGAGTTAGAGTTAGAAGTAAAGTTAACAGCTTCAGATTTAAAAGGTTATTAATAATATCTTCCATGTCTCCTCTATAACTCTTCAGTTTACAGAGAAATTCTGCCAGAGCCTCACAACATTGTCCAATAATACTCTTCTTGTGTCTTTTTAGTTTAGCAGGATTTGCGCGATAAGCACATTGTTTAATGGGGATGACATTACCCACGTCTATATCACTGTACGACACAGGTTTGAGTCGGAGTATCTGTTAATAAAAAAGAGTGCCTTCCAATACATATACAGTGGAACAGTGGATATAAAAAGTTTACACACCCTTATTGAAATTGTAGATTTTTGTGATGTAAAGCCAGAAATCAAGATAAATCATGTCAGACATTGTTCCATCTTTAATGTGACCTTGCAAACAACAAAATTCAAGAGAAAAACAAATAGATAATTATTAGGAAAAATAATTGAAATTAAAAAACCTACAACACCCTGGTTGCATAAGTGTGCACACATCCTCAACTAATACTTTGTGGAAGTTTATTTATTTATTACAGCACGAAGTCATTGCGAATAAGTCAAGTCTCTATCTACTTTGCGCACCTGGACTTTGAAATTTTATCCCACTCTTCCTTGCACAAAAGTTCAAGCTCCTTCATATTGTCAGGGGATCTCCTGTGCACAGCCCTCTTTAGGTCATTCCACAGGTTTTCTATGGGATAAGAGGTGTGGGGTCTGAGTGGGTCATTCCAAGACTTTGATCTTCTTTTTCTGAAGCGATTCCTTGGTTGACTTGGATGTGTGCTTTGGGTCGTTATCATGTTGGAAGGTGAAATTCCTCTTCATCTTCAGCTTTCTGACAAAGGCCAGCAGGTTTTGTGCCATAATATCTTGAGATTTGGAGGTAGTCATTATCTCATCTATCTTGACTAGAGCCCCTGTCCCAGCTAAAGAGAAGCAGCCCCAAAGCATGATGCTGCCACTACCATGCTTCCCAGTAGGAAAGCATGATT
This sequence comes from Atractosteus spatula, assembly GCF_055471065.1. Taxonomy (NCBI): domain Eukaryota; kingdom Metazoa; phylum Chordata; class Actinopteri; order Semionotiformes; family Lepisosteidae; genus Atractosteus; species Atractosteus spatula. Next base: position 35,910,221 of record NC_142706.1, on the reverse strand, counting down.
TCTTTGGATAATGAGCTGTGTTGTCTTTGCACCAAACATATCTTTTAGAATTAAGGCCAAAAAGTTCACCCTTTGTTTCATCAGACCATAAGACATTTTCCCACATGTTTTAGGGTGATTGAATGCATTTTTTTGCAAAATTCAGATGGGTTTGGATGTTCTTTTATGTGAGAAGTAGCTTCCGTCTTGGGCTCCCAGACTTGTGCAGAATACAGGAGATTGTTATCACATGCAAGGAGTGACCAGTAACTGCCAGAAATTCCTGCAGCTCCTTTAATGTTGCTGTAGGCCTTTTGGTAGCCTCCATGATAAGTTTTCTCCTTGTCCTGTCATCAACTTTGGAGGGTTGTCCTGATCTTGGCAATGTGCCTGGGGTGCCACATGTTCTCCTCTTACTGATGATAGCCTTCACAGTGCTCCATGGTACATCCAATGCCTTTGATATTCTTTTATACCCTTCTCCTGATCGGTACCTTTCAACAATAAGATCCCATAGACATTTTGTCAGCTCCTTGCAGACCATGGCTATCCCAGTAGGATGCAACCACGAATGTTTCAAGGAAATCCTACAGGAACAGCTGATTTGTATTTGTAGTAAATCAGAATCCCTTTCATTGATGGCAGGTCTATGCTACTTACCTTTGGACATGATTTTGACTGTGATTGGTTAACTCTGAACACTGCTATAGCCCCCATTATAAAAGGGTGTGTACATTTATGCAACCAGGGTGTTGTAAGTTTTTTTAATTTCTATTACTTTTCCTAATAATTATCTATTTGTTTTTCTCTTGAATTTTGTTGGTTGCAAGGTCACATTAAAGATGGAAAAATGTCTGACATGATTTATCTTGATTTATTGCTTTACATTACAAAAACCTGCAATGTCAATAAGGGTGTGTAAACTTTTTATATCCACTGTAACTACTGCATGATTTCTTTATCCATTTCAGCAAAATGAGGGGAATTAAATCGGTCAGAATCTCAGAGTGCCAATTGTAAAAATAACCCTTCTCCCCTCCTTTTGTTAAACTTTGTTTTAAATTTTGTGAAGAAATCCTTAATCACAAAACCATCACTTAATTTCTCCACATACACAAAGTCACGCCAGAGCCAACAACAAGCTATAATAGTGGACTATATTTATGTATTCGTTTTATAAGAAACAAACCAAAAGTAATACTCTGATCGTGCTTTGAAACACTGGGTGCAGTGCTTTGTCCATTAACACTGCAAGGACAATAAAAGTTTTAAAAAGAAACGGATGTCAAAATGTTTCCGAAATGTCCACCTGCTGCTTAGTTACATGATTCCATATTCATATAACTATCAAGTAATATTAAATCACTACAGCATTTATCTTTTACAATAACAGCAAGTGGTGTTCTTACTAAGTATTCTTAGAAAAGGATAAAATGTTATAACTTTTTGTTAAGTACAGAATGTAAGCTTAATAATGTTAGAACAAGCATGTTTAAAACCAGAAACCACTCTAAGTTACCAAGTTAAAAACTCTGATGCAGAAAATATTAATGCATAATTAAATTATTTATGATGAAGGTGAAAGGTTGTGTACTTTTGTCCAACCAAGCAATCTTGCTTTTATAAAATATACAGACTTTTTAATGATTAATGTTTAACATGCTGTAATACACAGTTTTAAATTATTAAAAGTCTAAACAGTATACAACTAAAATTCTTAATTGGAAAAAGTTTGTCCCTCAGCAGTGACCGAGATTCGAAACCGGCGTTTTTTTGGCGACAGCTCAAATGTTGTACATGAGACATTAAGCTTTATTATCTCCACCTGGTGGTTCTAAAAGGTACTATTATCCTATTTAAAAAAAAACATGTTGTGGTAAGAGGAAGTATGTTGCACAACATCCACTGCTTTTTAACGCAGTGCATCTCGCTCATTTTTGGCTGGATCTGTAATTTATGCAAGAAACAAAATGTGAAGATAACTTTGAATATCACTTTTGCTAAATTTAATTTCTGTCCTAAACACAACCATGTCATCAAACATCCTCTACGCTTTTTAAGAATCCTAACCCTAACCCTAGCTAAGGGTTTGGGTAGGTTAGGATTAGGGTTCAGATTTTCTTCAAAGAATTAATGCAACCTTCCACTCATTTGAGAGGAAAATACGGCTCAGGGTATCAGAATATTAGTTTGAAAAGACTAAGCAACCTTGCCAAACTAAAGGACATGTACCAACTATGGTACAATTTTATTTTTGGATAAGATTACTATAATTGAAAATTTTGTGTCAAATGGTGTTCTCAATGAGAATGGTATCAGGGTTAAATAGGTTAAGAGTGAGGAATACCCAATACATTTTAGTTATATCTGTTAAAATGCCAATGCATGTAATGCCAAATGCAACAGTCACGTACTGCATTTGAGCTGTCACCAGAAAACAGATGGTTTTGAATCCTGATCACTGCTGAGGGACAATCATTATTCTATTAAGAATTTAAGTTGTACTGTATACTCTTTAGACTTTTAATTTTTAAACTGTGTATTACAGCATGTTAATCATTAAACATTAAAAAGTTATAATAATAATAATAAACTTTATTGTATATAGCGCCTTTAAAGGTGGCTTCTCAAAGCGCTTTACAGGATGACAATAACAATAAATAAGAAGACTACAACAATAAATAAGAAGATTTCACAAGATAGGAGACAATTATAATTACAACAATACAACAATAACAATAGAGGAGACAGTGGAAGGTGGTATTAAGAAGAGCAGAGGGGTGAAGAATGGAACCAGTTAAGTAAAGGCTTTTCTGAAGAAGAAGGTTTTGAGTCTGGATTTGAAGGAGTTTAGAGAAGGTGACTCTCTAATATCCTTGGGCAAAGAGTTCCAGAGCTTGGGGGCATAGCAGGAGAAGGCCCTGTCGCCCATACAATGTAGACGGGCTTGGGGGACAGTAAGGAGGGCAGAATTTGAAGAGCGGAGGTTGCGAGGTGGGGAGTAGGGCGATAAAAGTTCAGACAGGTATTGAGGTGCCAAGCCATGTAAAGCCTTATAGATGAGCATGAGGATTTTAAAGTCTACGCGGAATTTGACCGGAAGCCAGTTCAAGGACTCCAGGATAGGAGTAATGTGAACACTTGCACTAGACCTGGTCAGGATTCTGGCTGCTGAATTTTGGACATAATGCAGCTTGTTCAGAGTAGATTTGTAGTAGAAAGTTGGTATATTTTATAAAAGCAAGATTGCTCAGTTGGACAAAAGTACACAACCTACCACCTTTATCATAAATATTTTAATTATGCAGAAATATTTTATGCATCAAAGTCTTTACCGAAGATATTTCTAATAATATTAATAATGAATGACCTTGGACAAGCTGTAAGTACGCTAGTCAAACGTTCCAGGGTCAAATTGTTCCAGGACGACGGCACCGAAAATGTTTGGTGCGCCCTCTCTTTAAAGCCCTGGCCAAATACGATGACAGTACATACAATTATAATTCATACTGAATTAAAAACTACACATCCCAGTTACCATGGTGGTGCTTGTGATCATTGCGTTTAACCAATGAAACAGGGCGAAAAATCAGTCACATGACTTTGGGGCTGTGTTTCGAAAGCTTAACCTATCAGCAACAAAGCGAAATCTACACGATAGGCTACCTCAAACTGTCAGTTACACGACTGTGTATGTCGCTTAAGCCAATCCTATTTGGCATTTTAGTTATGGAGGCGGGAAGACGCCCCCCCCACCTCTGGGTGCCCGACTTGTCGCCGTCTTTAACCATTCTGGTGCCGAGACGCAGCGAATGAGAGAGACCCTGAGAAAGAAAAAAAATGAATCCAGAGAAAACACTTGTGTGCCCTGGTGGTAAGGGGAAGCAATACATCAGTAGCTACTTCGAGGAATTTGGGATAGATGTAGAGTTAAAATTTGAACGAATACAAAAACTAGATGTTAACATCTTGACGAACAGAGCGATGATGGAGATCTACAAATTTTCCGGAGCCAAAAAATCAAATAGGAAACAGATGCTTTTTGATATCTTAAATCATAATTTTGACCTAGGTTTAAGAAATGAACAGGAAAAAGAATATTTTCAGCAAGTGATTAGTTTGTATGTACAGAGGATCATTAATAAGAAATCCCGCTTAAGAAAAAGTGAAAGGGAAGATTTTGACTGCCAGATCTTTGCTCTGTCCCTAGTAAGAAAGGAGAGCAGTGAAATTTCAGCTGCAGAAGATGCACAGCAAACAGCTAGCACTAGCTCTGCTTGTGATGTAAGATCAGGAACGAGTGAATTAAGTGATGTAAAGTGCACTAATGAGGTAGTCAGTGAATTAGGAGTGTAGCGGCAATGCTTGTTAATAAGACAGAATTAAGTGTTGCTGTGCTTTCCCAAATGAGGCCTCATCTCTCCCTTCATCTCTGTGGTGCAGCCACAGAGAAGCTATTCATGCAGGCTGATTTAAAGATGTTTTCTTTTGATAAGGGACAGCTCCCAAAGGGGGATGCACTTAGCTAAGCCTGGCTATCATGATCAATGGTCATCCATTGGCACCTATCTGTCTAGGGAGTGCCAGATGGACATCTGGACTGCATTCCTAGGTGTCAGGAGTAAGTGACTCATATCTCACCTTGATCAACCAATCAGGGACTGGTAGGGCCGAGTAACCCAGGTGGGACTCTGATGCCCATGGAACTTTCAGCCAATGAACGAGCTGAAGTTCCTCCAGGTAAAAACAGGCAACACAGAGGGCCTGAGAGAATTCTGTGAACTATTCTGAGACAATTCTAAAGGGAATTCAAAGGAGAATTCCAGGCCAGGACGGCCCAGGAGCAGAAAGGCTCCCAAGGGCAGGACATTCTCGCAGCGCGCCTCCTGACCATCCTGAGACTCAGCCCGGACAACCACGTAACGGCCAGTGTGTCCGAGTGCCAGAACTTTGCTTTGTTCTAAGAGTCCAGAGCGGAGGTTGCCATGAGTAACCAGAGGATCCACCCGAGGTTAGCATCAGCAGCAAGCCTCGTGAACAGGTCGGAACTGTGGACAGCTGAATCACTATTCAGAACTAACGCTTCATCAGGAACGAACCGGTCCTCTTCCTGACTTGCTGGGACCCACAGTCATCTTTTCTCCTGTGCACAAACTTTGCTAGTTAAAGCCAACACTAACTAGCCGGTCAGTGAGCATCACCAGCGCACCGTCGCAAGCTGCACAGCACAGCCTGGCACGGAGCCAGAGAGCCCGCAGGAGATCTGAATCCCCAGAGATTGGATGAGTATTCAACTTCAATGCATTACAGCTCGAGAATTCAATTGTTATCCCAACCAGTTGATATCAATTTAATTCCTAAGAGTTATGTACTTGTTTTGAGTATCTAATGTAGAAGTTATAACCAAGTTCATTTACGAAACGGTCTAAATGAATGATATACTGAACGTATGTCCTCTTGATCTGTAACACTTCGTAACTGATTGAATATATACCTTTTGTATTCTGATAACCCTCTCGATAAGATCTGTTAGGTTTACATGCATATTCTATGTATTAATAAATGTGTCCTCGTGTATTAGTACCTGTGTGTGTGCGTTGTTTGAGTTATATCGCATGGTTGGATTCTAAAGCCATTAAAAGAATCATTTTGTGATTTACTGCTACAATTAATAATTGTCCCAGTAAATGCCCAAACCCCTACAGAACTGGTGCCTCGTGAGAGCACACTACAGGAGCACAGTTTAAAAATGTGCATAGATTAATGGAAGAATGCAGGAAGTTAGATGATGAAAGAGCTAGGTTAGACAAGAAAAAAAAAGAGAGAGGACTTATGCTTTATAAGGCTGAAAATGAAATTCAAGCTCTCTCAAATAAATTAAGCAAGGCAAATGATAAGTTAGGACATGGAAGTGTTAGAAATGTGAATAAAAGGCGTAGACGCAGGGATAGTAAAATTCGGACACTTGAGCAAAAAGTTGTGGAGTGTGAGCAGGTAGTCAATTTGAATGAACAGTAGAAAAGTGAGTCAGAGAAGGAAAAGGCACAGCTAGAGAAGAGTATTGATGAATTGCAAGAACAGTTGGAAAAGCTTAGATATACAAAAAAAAAGGAATCGCAGAAGGTTGGGTATTATAAAAGGAAATGTGATTCTGAAGCAGATTTAGCACATAGGGTGAGGGACCTGAATGAGGAGATACAGTTCTGGCAGGGAGAATATGAAGGCTTGAAAACAGAGATAGACAGGATAGTGAGTCACAATATTAGCATGTATGAAAAAGGCAAGTATAGTGATGCTGTAAGAGAGGCTTATATGGATTTAGTAGCAAACATGGGCGTTAGTGCACAAAAGGCTTCTCAGATAGTCAGACAAGTTTTTGATAAATTGGTAGGTATTCAGATAGATAGATTACCAGGGGAAAGTGTTTGTAAATATCTTGTGTTAGAAGCAAGGCAAGTTTCTTTGCAACATCTGAAAAAAAAACTGTTGCAAGTGTAGCAGCAATGCTTGTTAATAAGACAGAATTAAGTGTTGCTGTGCTTTCCCAAATGAGGCCCCATCTCTCTCTTCATCTCTGTGGTGCAGCCACAGAGAAACTATTCATGCAGGCTGATTTAAAGATGTTTTCTTTTGATAAGGGACAGCTCCCAAATGGGGGTGCACTTAGCTAAGCCTGGCTATCATGATCAATGGTCATCCATTGGCGCCTATCTGTCTAGGGAGTGCCAGACGGACATCTGGACTGCATTCCTAAGTGTCAGGAGTAAGTGACTCATATCTCACCTTGATCAACCAATCAGGGCCTGGTAGGGCCTAGTAACCCAGGTGGGTCTCTGATGCCCATGAAACTTTCAGCCAATGAACGAGCTGAAGTTCCTCCAGGTAAAACAGGCAACGCAGAGAGCCTGTGAGACTATTAAAGAGACTATTCAAGGAGAATTAAAAGGAGAATTCCAGGGCAGGACGGCCCAAGAGCAGAAAGGCTCCCAAGGGCAGGACATTCTCGCAGCGCGCCTCCTGACCATCCTGAGACTCAGCCCAGACAACCACGTAATGGCCAGTGTGTCCGAGTGCCAGAACTTTGCTTTGTTCTAAGAGTCCAGAGCAGAGGTTGCCACGAGTAACCAGAGGATCCACCCGAGGTTAGCATCAGCAGCAAGCCTCGTGAACAGGTCGGAACTGTGGACAGCTGAATCACTATTCAGAACTAGTGCTTCATCAGGAACGAACCGGTCCTCTTCCTGACTTGCTGGGACCCACAGTCATTTTTTCTCCTGTGCACAAACTTTGCTAGTTAAAGCCAACACTAACTAGCCGGTCAGTGAGCATCAGCAGCGCACCGTCGCAAGCCGCACAGCACAGCCTGGCACGGAGCCAGAGAGCCTGCAGGAGATCTGAATCCCCAGAGATTGGATGAGTATCTCGAGATTTCAATTGTTATCCCAACCAGTTGATATCAATTTAATTCCTAAGAGTTATGTACTTGTTTTGAGTATCTAATGTAGAAGTTATAACCAAGTTCATTTACGAAACGGTCTAAATGAATGATATACTGAACGTATGTCCTCTTGATATATGTAACTCTTCGTAACTGAATGAATATATATCTTTTGTATTCTGATAACTCTCACGATAAGATCTGTTAGGTTTACATGCATATTTTATTTATTAATAAATGTATACTTGTGTATTAGTACCTGTGTGTGTGCGTTGTTTGAGTTATATCACATGGTTGGATTCTAAGGCCATTAAAAGAATCAATTTTGTGATTTACTGCTACAATTAATAATTGTCCCAGTAAATGCCCAAACCCCTACAGAACTGGTGCCTCGTGAGAGCACACTACACAAGAAAGTAATTTAACCCTTGCCACAGATGGGACCAAAATATGTTCATAAATATGGAACTGCAGGGATTTCATTCCAGGATGGTAGCAGAATGCATCTAGGACTCAGAGAGCAGGCATCGGGTTCAGCTCAGTGCATATTTAACACAGTTAGAGAGATGGTGCAAGATGTTGTTAACAGTGGGAGCAAGGATTCAGATGCAACACATTCTGAGAAGGAAATTTTCTGCAAAATTACAAATCTAATTGGTGACAGGGTAAGTACAGAATGGGAGTGAATGTTGGTGACCAGGCAGGGTAGTCCATGTAAATAGAACAAGATACTTATTTGTTGTGGATTATGTAGAGGAGGGTGATGATGAAGTTAGTGGCATAAGTGAGTATCCATTGTTAGATGATTACATGGATAATGAGGTGAGGATTGTTGCTTAGTTTTTTTAAGCTCCAGGCTGTTGCTAATGTTACGCTGTGTGTCAGATGCAGATAATTTTGAGGAAGATGAATAGGAAAACATCTTGTAGCCGATGCTGATGTGCCAGGGAGGCTGGTGAAAAGCTGATCCCTGGAGCCAGCATATTAAGATATCTGTATTTGTAGATACCTACAGTAGGAAGTAAATTAATTTGAAAACATGCAGATTATGGATGCTGATACGCCAGGGAGGTCAAAAGGCTGATCCCTGGAGCCAGCAATATGAAATTAATCCTCTATACATAACTTCCCCGTGCCTTCTGATAGCTGGTTTCCAGCACTGTATATAGTTACTCATTAGTTATAATTTTTAACATTTACATTGTTATTCATTGTTCATTGTTATTCATTGAATATGTTTGCTGTTCAGTTATAGTTTATATACTTTTAAGATTTATTTTATGATGTAGCTGTGATCATGCCTTTTTTCCCATCAGGTCCAAAGAAAGTGTAATCTTCGGCGACTTTATGTTGTGGGGCCTGGAAAAACTGATGCCAGCAGAGCAGGTGTGGCTGCACCCTGGCACAACACTGCAGCGCAGTGCCCACCAACACCTGCACCACCTCCAGGCCCTGAAAGAGGATATATTACTAATCATTAACATAGGGACAAATAACATAGCTCAGGGTGACTCCCCCTATGACATCCTTAGAGCTATGAAAGAACTGATTGTGGCAGTAAGGAGAGCATCTCCTTGTAAGGTTCATTTTGCAATTTGCTCAATTTTGCCACGGCTCTGTGATGACTCATTTACGGCTGGAGCTGTGAAAGAAGCTAACCGGGCTCTTTCACAGCTCCCTTCTCAGATGGACCATGTGCAGTTCCTCAGGAGCAACAGAGTGCTTCTGAAGAATAAGCAGCCCATTGCTCAGTCCTTTGCTGCTGATGGACTTCATCTCAGTGCCGATGGGAAAAGGAGCATTTTTCAGTATATTTTAAATTTTATTTCTCATTATTTTAGAACTTTAGTTTGATTTATTTTACTAGTGCCACATTTCATTTCATAATTTACTTTTTGGTTTACTTTCATTTTTTGATATTTTTATTTTGTCAGATCAAATGCACATTTGACCAAAGTCTTATAAATTATTACGTTTTAAAAGACACTGAAAAAAGTGCAACAATTTATTCCAACACAATTTTAATATTACTATATTTGTCATTCATACCTTATATTATGTATGACAATTATTATATTTATAATTTATATTAACACTGTTTTGTATAGATGAAACCTTTCCAAAATGTATAAATCATTAAAGATTATTAAAAAACGTATTATTTTCCACATGTAATATAGTTAGGAAGAAGGTGTTGTTTTAATGGTTATAAAATGATACATCTAATTTTTTGAAAAAGCTGTTTGTTTAATAATAAGTAAAGGACTTAGAAGTAAAAAGATATGCTTCATATTGCTTGATTAATTTTAAAAACTAAGTTATAAATGCAGACACGATCAGTACCATAAGCGCTCCAGGCAGCAGAACGTTCGTTCTGTACTGCTGAACTCCGCGCCTCCTCCCTCTCTTGGTGTGGCCCCCCTCTCTGACGGAGAGCAGTGGGCGGTACGTTATTTTCAGAGCCTCTGATTGGGAAAAAGACCTGCTGATCAATTTCACACAACAGGAAGAGAAAAGAATGGGATTTTTTTCTCTTCGAAACGTGTGTTGTCTTTATGAAATTCGTGTATTTTAAATGTTTAATTAAGAAGTAAAAACCTTACAGCATACACAAAGATTCTGAGCTGATCACGAGGAAGAAAAATCACCCATTTTTCACGCATAAAAAGTGGTTTTTAACTCTCGAAACCTGTTTTTATAGGTTTTAAAGTCATGCAATGTCTAAGTTAACCAGGAGCACATCATTATATCTCATTTTTTATTAAAAAAAAATAAATAAAAATTGATTGCTCAGTTGGACAAAAGTACACAACCTACCACCTTTATCATAAATATTTTAATTGTGCAGAAATATTTTATGCATCAATGTATTTACTGAAAATATTACTAATAGTATTAATAATGAATGATATGTGTACTGCTGTTTCAGTGCTTTCCATGTGACTGCATCTGTGGCGTGATGGCTTAAGCTTGTGCCTCATATGTCTGAAGTCTGCAGTTCAAGCCCTGTTGTTGCCATGAGTTTTCTTTTAACAAATAAACATTTCTTTGAAAAATTTAAATAGCAAATATTATTGACACTATATTGACATATCCTGGTCGACCAGGAGTGTGCCAGGAGCCAGATTGGTCAGGGCACATGCCAGAGACCAGCCCAAATGTAGAGCGCAGGGCGGACTGCAGGAAGACCGGTCCAAAAAGTATGGTAAGTGGCTGTCTGCTTCTAGTGGACTGGAGTAACTACAAAAGTCGCGGCAGTGTTTGACTGTGTCGTTTTTATGCCATTTTTTTGACCACGCACAAATATTCTTATGTCCATGTCTTCGCAAGGGAAACACAGAAAGCCTTCAAACCAAATGCTTTTTAAAGATCTCTGCTTTTGAAAAGTTTCACAGCCTCTACATAAAACTATCAGTGAGCTAATTCTCTTTTTGTAAACCCCCGTTGTTTCATCGATGCATAATTACGCACTAACTGGAACCCTGTAAGCACGGGGAGAAAGCTTTGTTTGATTTCTGAAACCCTTTCTTTATGTCCTGTTTTCATTCAGGTAAAGGTTAACTATATACACAATACAGCTGATGGCAGGAATATTCCTATTCTTTACTAAGCAGCTTATTAAAAACAGCACCCATGATGTTCAAACCGATTTTTTACAGAGAAGACTGACACAGCTTTGCATTGTTAATCATTTTTCTCGTGCTTAAAGTGGCACTATGCACTGGGATAGGGGTATGCTGTTCACAAGCCAAAATCATTTAAACCACAGTGCCCACAATGCTGCAAGTAAGTGTTTTACACAATAAGCAGGTTCTTTGAAACTTCTGAAATGGGCTGTGAAACCTTTTTTAGTTTTTTTAAAATGATTTATTATCAATATGGTACCATTAGACATGTGATACACTGGGATAATAGGGTCTTCTTCATGACTCAATAGCTTTTTAAGCACAACACCCACAGTGCTGCAACTAAGTGTTTCACACACTATACAGGATCTCTGACCTTTCCCAGCTTTGTTTTGAGTTTTGAAACTGTTCTTTATTTTTTAATGATTTTCTGTAGATAACACTACAGATAATACATTGGAATAGGGGGTTCTTCCTAATGACTCAATAGCTTTTTGAGCATAACATTCACAATGCTGCAACCAAGTGTTTTACGTACCAGACAGCCCCCCTCCTTGCTTTGTCTTGTGAAACATATCCTTATTTTTTAATGATTTTTTCAAAATGGCACCATTAGAGAGGTGTTGGGGGGTGCTATTCACGAGTCAATAGCTTTTCAAGCACAACATTCAAATTGCTGCAACCAAGTGTTTTACACACTAAGAAGGCCCTCTTATCTTTCACAGTCATTATTTCAAATGTGAATCCCTTCCATAATGTTTTATTATTTCTGGAAGATAGCACCATTGGACAGGCAATACACGGGAATAGGTGGTCGCTGTTCATGACTCAATAGCTTTCAAACCACAACACTCACAGTGCTGCACCCAAGTGTTTTACACTCTAGACAGGCCCTCTGACCTTTCACAACCTTGTGTTGGTTTGTGAATCTTTTCTGATCCTTTTCTTTTAGATCCTTAAATTAATATCGTTATTAATTTCTTTAGATAATGGATTCCATATTATATTCTCTATTTAGAGGATTCTAAAAATTATTTCTGTATTTCTGCGAATATGCTAATTATAGGAGTAAACAAAAGCATACTTTTAGAATTTGATTAATAGGGAATATAATATGGAATCGTGTATCTGAAGAAAAGTATCTAAAGAGAGTATCTATCTTGCCAGTGCGGTGACGTCACCGCCTTTCCCTCTGCCTATCTGAACTACTTTTTGGCTGATCTTTGGCTGATCTAAAGAAATTAATAAAGATATAATTATATTCATATACTGTTTCTAAAATAATACTGTAGGCAGTGAAAACATTTGTCAGTCTGTCTGTGGGGGGAAGGGGGAATGTCTTTCATTGGAAGGTTCGTCTATTCTACTCTGAGAATGAAGAGGGGGAGGAAAAGTGCCCGCGGTCATTTTTTTCACTGACAAAGCTGTGTTATGTTAACAAAAACTACAGTATCCTTAAGAGCTGTTAAACCGGTTTAATTCCAAAAACCTTATGCAGTGGGGCAATTTAACAGATGCCTCAAGCCTTTGAAAGGCTTCTTTGAAAAACTAAAATAGCAAATATTATGGACACTATATTGACATTTTTAGAATTTGATTACTACGGAATATAATATGGAATTGCGTATCTAAAGAAATTAATAACAATATAATTATATTCATATACTGTAACTTAAATCCTGCTAAACTAAAAATTAGATTATTATTATTAGTATTATTGGACAATGTTGTGAAGCTCTGGTGGAATTTCTCTGTAAACTGAAGAGTTAAAGAGGATACATGTTGTGTATCGCCTCTTTTTACACTTGTAAAAAGGAACATTTCAATGTTAATGCAACACGGAAGATATTATTAATAATCTATAAATAATGCGCTTTCGGGCTCACGTGGGTTTGCGCCTTACATCCTGCAGGACAACTGTGTACATACGTTCACAATGCGAGAAATACTGCTCAATATGAGTTCATGCAAACAACCTGCATAGGTGATATTTAGAGATGTATATTGTAGAATTTTCGGGTTTGGCGAGGACAGGCACAGTGATTTAGACACTACTTTTCTTGTGTCTAATTTTTAGCTTAGCAGGATTTGCGCTATAAGCACATTGTTTAATGGGGATGATATTACCCACGTCTATTATCACTGTACTGAAAAATAAAGCGCCGTTTTTCATTCAACGAGTGTCTGAGTCACTGTGTCTGTCCTTGCTGAACCCTAAAATGCCACAATATTATAAACGCCCTTAGGCTATAATGATGTGTTACTGCTTAACTTAGACATTGCATGATTTTAAAAGCTATAAAAACAGGTTTCGATAGTTAATAACCACTTTTTGTGAGCGATAAACGGGTGATCTTTCTTCCTCGTGGTCAGCCTAGATCTTTGTGTTCGCTGTGAGTTTCACTTTTTTCTATTTTCTCACCCGCTGCAATTCAGGCACAGAATGGTTAAAAAAAAGTCAGACAGGCAGAGGGAAGGATGAGGGGTGAAACTGTTACCTGTCCTGGATAAAGCGGTTAGAAAATAGGTGGATTTACACCTGTGAAAAGTGTTCCAATTTTAATGCGATACGGAAGACATTATTCATAATAAATGATCTTGTACGGTCTGTAAACTGAAAAGTTATAGAGGAGACACGTTGAGTATCGCCTCTTTTTACACTTGGAAGAACATTCCAATGTTAATGCGACACTGAAGATATTATTAATAACCTTTTAAATCTGAAGTTGTTAACTTTACTTCAGACCAGCACACCCCCACACTTGCATGTCAAGATCATGGTTCATCATGCGTGAATGAGTCAAATTAAAAATAAAACGTGTTTACAAAGAAAGCAGAATACAGTAATCAGCTGGGGACTTGAACCTAGGCCTTTGGCATCACTTGCCAGCTGAGCTTAAGGGAGATCTCTCCTCTGCCCAACAGCTGAGGTCCCTCGTAGCTATTCAGATGGAAAGGCGGTGAACGCCACCATGCTGGCAAGCAGGCACAGCCTGTAATGTCAGCCATATGCGTTAAATATATTTAGATCTTTAAATTAATATTGTTATTGATTTCTTTAGCCTCACAACATTGTCCAATAATACTCTTCTTCTGTCTAATTTTTAATTAAGCAGTATTTGAGCTACAGACTATACAAAAACAGGATTCATTTTTTTCACATATTAAATATTCACATATTAAACTTAATATGGTCAGAAGGAGCACGTAAAAACATTTCCGAAATAACATGTAAAACTTTGATGCTTAAAATATTTAGGAAGAAAGTGGAATACTGGTGTGTATTTTTTCTTTAAACTAACAATACCAGCCATAAACAGTTGGTAACGTAGGGATTTCTATTTTTATCTCTTTATTTAGTGATTATGTCTTTATTCAGTGACAAAGGCTAAACTTTTAGCTTCAGTTATGCGTACGCGATATGGTCGACATTACATACATGTTTGTAATGACAATATAGTGTTGATATTTATTGTCAGTAATAATATCAGTAAGAGTTTGAAATTATTCGTTATCAATAAATGACTTAGCTTCGAACATGCTGTGATATTTAGAAATATAAAAATAGTCAATAATATTTGCTATTTTAGTTTTTCAAAGAAATCTTTATTTGTTAAAAGAAAACTCATGACCATAGCAGGGTTTGACCCACAGACCTCAGGCTTATAATGCACATGCATAAGCCATCACGCCACAGAAAGCAGTAAAACAGAAGCACACATACTGTATCCATAGAAAGTGTCTTTTTATATTGTTTGAGCTACAGTATATGAATATAATTATATAATTATTAATTTGTTTAGATACACGATTCCATATTATATTTCCCTAATTCTAAATGTATGCTTTTGTTTACTCCGATAATGAGCATATTCACAGAAAAGGTTAAAACATTACCACTTTTCACAAAGTATAAGTTTTCATTATATGTTTATGTTCCTAAATTAATATAGTTTATGATCATCAGACGCGTTATGTTCCTCTTCCTCTTTTATGCTCAGCTACTAAAATTTCCCTTTAGTTGTAAAATTCCATATAAATATTCAATACTAAGTGGATTAAAACATGCACAGTAAAGAGATTAAATTATTAAATTTTTTCACTAAAGACCAATGCACCATTCGTCTGCATCTGCATCTGTAGGTTAGGTTTCAGATTTTCTTCAAAGAATTAATGCAACCTTCCACTCATTTGAGAGGAAAATACAGCTCAGGGCATCAAAATATTTGTTTGAAAAGACTAAGCAACCTTGCGAAACCAAAGAAAATGTATCAACCATGGTACAATTTTATTTTTGGACGAGTATTCTGGAATTGAAATTTTTCTGTTGAATGGTGTTTTCAAGGAGCACGATTTCAGGGTTAAAAAGGTTAAAAGTCAGGAATACCCAATACATTTTAGCTGTATCTGCTAAAATGCCAGTGCATGTAATGCCAAATGCAACAGTTTGAAAAGCTTAAACCTGTCTTTCAATCTTTTGCTTGTAGGGCAAATTTGACAACATCACCATTTAAGGCAATGCAGTGTATAGAGCCATACAGTAATATATAATAATAATATAAAATAAACTTTATTTTATATAGCGCCTTTAAAGGTGGCTTCTCAAAGCGCTTTACAGAATGACAACAACAATAAATAAAAAGAATACACAAGATAAAACACAATAACAATATACAGAGGAGACTGTGGATGGTGGTACTAAGAAAAGCAGAGGGGTGAAGAATGGAACCAGTTAAGTAAAGGCTTTTCTAAAGAAGAAGGTTTTGAGTCTGGATGTGAAGGAGTTTAGAGAAGGTGACTCTCTGATATCCTTGGGGAGAGAGTTCCAGAGCTTGGGGGCATAACAGGAGAAGGCCCTGTCACCCATACAATGTAGACGGGCTTGGGGGACAGTAAGGAGACCAGAATTAAAAGAGCAAACGTTTCGAGGTGGGGAGTAGGGCGATGATAGTTCAGACAGGTACTGAGGTGCCAAGCCATGCAGAGACTTGTAGATGAGCATGAGGATTTTAAAGTCAACATGGAATTTGACAGGAAGCCAGTGCAAGGACTCAGGATAGGAGTAATGTGATCATTTGCACTAGACCTGGTCAGGATTCTGGCTGCTGAATTTTGGACATACTGGAGTTTGTTCAAAATAGGTTTTGATACCCCAGCGAGTAGAGCATTACAGTAGTCAATTCGAGAGAACACAAATATGTTGATCAGCTTTTTAGCCACAGTTTGATATAGCATAGGGCGTAGTCTAGCGATATTTCTGAGGTGAAAAAATGATTTTTTGACAATATGCTGCACATGTAGGTCAAATGTTAAGCTAGAATCGAATATAACCCCAAGGTTTTTCAGTTTAGATTGAAGCTCAAGTACAGAACCATCTACAGATAGGGTTACAGGACTGACCTTACAAAGTTGATGGGGGGTGCCAATAAGCATGACTTAAGTCTTGTCGCAGTTAAGCGATAAATTTTTATGTCAGAGGTGCAATTAGATAGAATAGAGACAGCCACATCAGTGTCAGGTTTAGTATGGAGGTTTGGTATGATATTTGAGTATCGTCAGCTTAGAAATGATAGCTGAGGCCATGTGATCTAAAAGCTGACCAGGTGGAAACATGTAAATGCTGAAGAGCAAGGGGCCCAGTATTGAGCCCTGAGAAACACCAGACTTAACAAGTCCAATTTCAGACCTATATCCATTAAGAGGGACAAACTGACAGCGATCAGTGAGGCAAGACTTGAACCATTCGAGAGCAGTGTCAGAAACTCCAAACACAGTCTCAAGATAAGAAAGTAAGATGTTATGATCAACAGTGTCAAAAGCAGCACTGAGATCAAGAAGGATGAGTATAGAAAGAGAACCAGAATCAGAAGCTATTAGAAGATCGTTAGTGACTTTGATAACGGCAGTTTCTGTGCTGTGAAGTTGACGGAAACCAGATTGGAGGGGTTCAAAGAGGTTGTTTGTCATGAGGTGGTTATGTAACTGAAGTGTGACAGCATGTTCTAGAATTTTTGAAAGAAAGGGTAAGTTGGAGATGGGGCGAAAATTGTTAAGGTTGTTGAGAGCCACGTTAAGCTTTTTTGGCATGGGGGTAATGGCAGCAGTTTTGAGGACCGTTGGTACAGTGCCAGTGCTCAAGGATTCAAGTATAATATTGAGGACAATGGGACAGAGAGAAGAGAAACAGGAATGAAATAAAGTGGTTGAAATGGGATCTAAAATAGATGTGGTGGGTTTCATATGTGTAACTAGTTTATTGAGAGATGCTGAGTCAAGAAGAGAGAAGCTGGAGAGAAGGGAACCAGAAAAGTTGTATGAGGAGGGAAGAGGTATGGAAATATGCGTAGTGGAGAGAATGTGATGCCGGATATTGTCGATCTTAGAACTAAAGAAATCTAAGTATGCGTTGCAAAGTAACGATAAGGCAGGCAAATCTGCCTCATCTGCGAAATCTGCAATCAGACAGTATATGCAAAAAAAACCATGAAGATAACTTTTAAATATCACTTTTCTTAGATTTCATTTCTGTCCTAAAACAAATCATTTAAGGTAAAGCAGTGTATAGAGCCAAATAGTAAATGCAAAAAAAAAACGTGAAGATTACCTTGAAATGTCACTTTTCCTAAATTTAATTTCTGTCCTAAAACACAACCATGCCATCAAACATCCTCTACGCTTTCTAAAAATCCTAACCCTAACCCTAGCTAAGGGTTTGGGAGGTTAGGGTTAGGGTTCAGACTTTCTTCAAGGCAACCTAACACTCATTTACGCAGAAAATATAACTCAGGGCATCAAGTATTAGTCTGAAAAGACTTAGCAGCCTTGCCACACCAAGCAAAATGTATCAACTGTGGTACAATTTCATTTTTTTAGAAGAATTTTGTTATTGGAAATTTTGTCTTGAATCGTACTCTCCTGAAGCATGGTATCAGCGTTAAATAGGTTAAGAGTCAGGAAAACCCAATAAATTGTAGCTACAACTGTTAAAATGCCAGTGCATTCAATGCCAAAGCAACAGATTGAGACATTTAATCACATTCTTTCAATCTTTTGCTTTTCGGGGATTTAGACACATTCCCATTTAGGGCAAGGCAGTATATAGAGCCATATATGCAAGAAAAAAAATGTGAAGAGAACATTAGAATATCACAATTCCTAAATTTCACTTCTGTCCTAAAACACAGCCATGCCATTAAACATTCTCTATCTTTTCTAATAAATCTAACCCTAACCCTAGCTAAGGGTTTGGGCAGTTAAGGTAAGGGTTCAGATTTTCTTCAACGCAACCTAACACTCATTTAAACAGAAAATATAACTCAGAGCATCAAACTATTAGTCTGAAAAGACTTAGCAGCCATGCCACACAAAGCAAAATGTATCAACTGTGGTACAATTTCAGTTTTTGACAAATATTCTGCTATTGGAAATTTTGTGTGGAATGGTGCAATCCATGAGCATGGTATCAGTGTTAAATAGGTTAAGAGTCAGGAAAACCCAATAAATTGTAGCTACAACTGTTAAAATGCCAGTGCATTCAATATCAAATAAAAAAAATTGAGATATTTAACAACTTTCTTTCTGTCGTTTGCTTTTCGGGGATTTAGACAACATTTCCATTTAGGGCAAGGCAGTATATAGAGCCGTAGATGCAAGAAAAAAATTGTGAAGAGAACATTAAAATATCACTACTCCTAAACTTCACTTCTGTCCAAAAACACAGCCATGCTATCAAACATACTCCAGCCTTTCTAATAAATCTAACCCTAACCCAAGCTAAGGATTTGGGCAGTAAGGGTTAGGGTTCAGATTTTCTTCAATGCTACCTAACACTCATTTAAGCAGAAAATATAACTCAGGGCATCAAGTATTACTCTGAAAAGACTTAGCAGCCTTGCCACACCAAGCAAAATATATCAACTGTGGTACAATTTCATTTTTGGACAAGAATTTTGTTATTGGAAATTTTGTCTTGAATCGTACTCTCCTGAAGCATGGTATCAGCGTTAAATAGGTTAAGAGTCAGGAAAACCCAATAAATTGTTGCTACAACTGTTAAAATGCCAGTGCATTCAATGCCAAATGCAACAGATTGAGAAATTTAACCACTTACTTTCAATCTTTAGCTTTTTGGTGATTTAGACAACATTCCCCTTTAGGGCAAGCAGTATATAGAGCCTTAGATGCAAGAAAAAAAATGTGAAGAGAACAGAAAAATATTTTTATTCCTAAATTTCAATTCTGTCCTAAAACACAGCCATGCCATCAAACATCCTCTATCTTTTCTAATAAATGTAACCCTAACCCTAGCTAAGGGTTTGGGCAGTGAGGGTTAGGTTTCAGATTTTCTTCAATCCTACCTAACAATCATTTAAGTAGTAAATTTAACTCAGAGCATCAAACTCTTAGTCTGAAAAGACTTAGCAGCCTTGCCACACCAAGCAAAATGTATTAACTGTGTTAAAATTTCATTGTTGGACAAGAATTTTGTTATTGGAAATTTTGTCTTGAATCGTACCCTCCTGAAGCACGGTATCAGCGTTAAATAGGTTAAGAGTCAGGAAAACCCAAAAAATTGTTGCTACAACTGTTAAAATGCCAGTGCATTCAATGCCAAATGCAACAGATTGAGAAATTTAACCACTTACTTTCAATCTTTTGCTTTTCGGGGGTTTAGACATCATTCCCCTTTTGGGCAAGCAGTATATAGAGCCTTAGATGCAAGAAAAAAAATGTGAAGAGAACAGAAAAATATTTTTATTCCTAAATTTCAATTCTGTCCTAAAACACAGCCATGCCATCAAACATCCTCTATCTTTTCTAATAAATGTAACCCTAACCCTAGCTAAGGGTTTGGGCAGTGAGGGTTAGGTTTCAGATTTTCTTCAATCCTACCTAACAATCATTTAAGTAGTAAATTTAACTCAGAGCATCAAACTCTTAGTCTGAAAAGACTTAGCAGCCTTGCCACACCAAGCAAAATGTATTAACTGTGTTAAAATTTCATTGTTGGACAAGAATTTTGTTATTGGAAATTTTGTCTTGAATCGTACCCTCCTGAAGCACGGTATCAGCGTTAAATAGGTTAAGAGTCAGGAAAACCCAAAAAATTGTTGCTACAACTGTTAAAATGCCAGTGCATTCAATGCCAAATGCAACAGATTGAGAAATTTAACCACTTACTTTCAATCTTTTGCTTTTCGGGGGTTTAGACATCATTCCCCTTTTGGGCAAGCAGTATATAGAGCCTTAGATGCAAGAAAAAAAATGTGAAGAGAACAGAAAAATATTTTTATTCCTAAATTTCAATTCTGTCCTAAAACACAGCCATGCCATCAAACATCCTCTATCTTTTCTAATAAATGTAACCCTAACCCTAGCTAAGGGTTTGGGCAGTGAGGGTTAGGTTTCAGATTTTCTTCAATCCTACCTAACAATCATTTAAGTAGTAAATTTAACTCAGAGCATCAAACTCTTAGTCTGAAAAGACTTAGCAGCCTTGCCACACCAAGCAAAATGTATTAACTGTGTTAAAATTTCATTGTTGGACAAGAATTTTGTTATTGGAAATTTTGTCTTGAATCGTACCCTCCTGAAGCACGGTATCAGCGTTAAATAGGTTAAGAGTCAGGAAAACCCAAAAAATTGTTGCTACAACTGTTAAAATGCCAGTGCATTCAATGCCAAATGCAACAGATTGAGAAATTTAACCACTTACTTTCAATCTTTTGCTTTTCGGGGGTTTAGACATCATTCCCCTTTTGGGCAAGCAGTATATAGAGCCTTAGATGCAAGAAAAAAAATGTGAAGAGAACAGAAAAATATTTTTATTCCTAAATTTCAATTCTGTCCTAAAACACAGCCATGCCATCAAACATCCTCTATCTTTTCTAATAAATGTAACCCTAACCCTAGCTAAGGGTTTGGGCAGTGAGGGTTAGGTTTCAGATTTTCTTCAATCCTACCTAACAATCATTTAAGTAGTAAATTTAACTCAGAGCATCAAACTCTTAGTCTGAAAAGACTTAGCAGCCTTGCCACACCAAGCAAAATGTATCAACTGTGGTACAATTTCATTTTTTGAGAAGAATTTTGTTATTGGAAATTTTGTCTTGAATCGTACTCTCCTGAAGCATGGTATCAGCGTTAAATAGGTTAAGAGTCAGGAAAACCCAATAAATTGTAGCTAAAACTGTTAAAATGCCAGTGCATTCAATGCCAAATGCAACAGATTGAGAGATTTAACCACCTACCTTCAATCTTTTGCTTTTCAGGGATTTAGACAACATTCCCATTTAGGGCGAGGCAGTATATAAAGCCTTAGATGCAAGAAAAAAAATTTGAAGAGAACAGTAAAATATCACTATTCCTAAATTTCACTTCTATCCTTAAACACAACCATGCCATCAAACATCCTCTATCTTTTCTAATAAATCTAACCCTATCGCTTGCTAAGGGTTTCGGCAGTTAGGGTTAGGGTTCAGAATTTCTCCAATACTTCCTAATGCTCATTTAAGCAGTAAATTTAACTCAGGGCACTAAAATCTTAGTCTGAAAAGACTTAGCAGCCTTGCCACACCAAGCAAAATGTATCAACTGTGGTATAATTTCATTTTTTGACAAATATTCTGCTATTGGAAATTTTGTGTGGAATGGTGCAATCCATGAGCATGGTATCAGCGTTAAATAGGTTAAGAGTCAGGAAAACCCAATAAATTGTAGCTTCAACTGTTAAAATCCCAGTGCATTCAATGCCAACTGCAACAGATTGAGAAATTTAACCACTTACTTTCAATCTTTAGCTTTTCGGAGATTTAGACAACATTCCCATTTAGGGCATGGCAGTATATAGAGCCATATATGCAAGAAAAAAAATGTGAAGAGAACATTAAAATATCACTATTCCTAAATTTCACTTTTGTCCTAAAACACAGCCATGTCATCAAACATCCTCTATCTTTTCTAATAAATCTAACCCTAACCCTAGCAAAGGGTTTGGGCAGTTAGGGTTAGGGTTCAGATTTTCTCCAATACTTCCTAACGCTCATTTAAGCAGTAACGCTCATTTAATAGCTTAAAGAGATTTAGACAACATTCCCATTTAGGGCATGGCAGTAAATAGAGCCATAAATGCAAGAAAAAAAATTTGAAGAGAACATTAAAATATCACTATTCCTAAATTTCACTTCTATCCTAAAACATAACCATGCCATCAAACATCCTCTACCTTTTCTAATAAATATAACCCTAACCCTAGCTAAGGGTTTGGGCAGTTAAGGTTAGGGTTCAGATTTTCCTCAATGCAACCTAACACTCATTTACGCATAAAATATAACTCAGGGCACCAAAATCTTGTATGAAAAGACTTAGCAGCCTTGCCACACCAAGCAAAATTGATCAAATGTGGTATAACTTCATTTTTTGACAAATATTCTGCTATTGGAAATTTTGTGTGGAATGGTGCAATCCATGAGCATGGTATCAGCGTTAAATAGGTTAAGAGTCAGGAAAACCCAATAAATTGTAGCTTCAACTATTAAAATCCGAGTGCATTCAATGCCAAATGCAACAGATTGAGAAATTTAACCACTTACTTTCAATCTTTAGCTTTTCGGGGATTTAGACAACATTCCCATTTAGGGCAAGGCAGTATATAGAGCCATATATGCAAGAAAAAAAATGTGAAGAGAACATTAAAATATCACTATTCCTAAATTTCACTTCTGTCCTAAAACACAGCTATGCCATCAAACATCCTCTATGTTTTCTAATAATACTAACCCTAACCCTAGCTAAGGGTTTGAGCAGTTAGGGTTAGGGTTTATATTTTCTTTAATACAACCTAACACTCATTTAAGCAGAAAATACAACTCAGGGCAGCAAATATTAGTTTGAAAAGACTTAACAGCCTTGCCACACCAAGGAAAATGTATCAACTGTGGTACAATTTAATTTTTTGACCAGAATTTTGTTATTGGAAATTTTGTCTTAAATCGTACTCTCCTGAAGTATGGTATCAGCGTTAAATAGGTTAAGAGTCAGGAAAACCCAATAAATTGTAGCTAAAACTGTTAAAATGCCAGTGCATTCAATGCCAATGCAGCAGATTGAGAAATGTAACCACTTACTTTCAATCTTTTGCTTTTCGGGGGTTTAGACAACATTCCCATTTAGGGCGAGGCAGTATATAGAGCCATATATGCAAGAAAAAAAATGTGAAGAGAACATTAAAATATCACTATTCCTAAATTTCACTTTTGTCCTAAAACACAGCCATGCCATCAAACATCCTCTATCTTTTCTAATAAATCTAACCCTAACCCTAACTAAGGTTTTGGACAGTTAGCGTTAGGGTTAAGATTTTCTGTAGTGCAACCTAACACTCATTTAAGCAGAAAATATAACTCAGGGCCTCAAAATCTTACTCTGAAAAGCCTTAGCAGCCTTGCCACACCAAGCAAAATGTATCAACTGTGGTACAATTTCATTTTTTGACAAATATTCTGCTAATGGAAATTTTGTCTTGAATTGTCCTCTCCAGAAGCATGGTATCAGCGTTAAATAGGTTAAGAGTCAGGAAAACCCTATAAATTGTAGCTACAACTGTTAAAATGCCAGTGCATTAAGTGCCAAAGCAACAGATTAAGACATTTAATCACATTCTTTCAATCTTTTGCTTTTCGGGGATTTAGACAACATTCCCATTTAGTGTGAGGCAATATATAGAGCCATAAATGCAAGAAAAAGAATTTGAAGAGACAGTAAAATATCACTATTCCTAAATTTCACTTTTGTCCTAAAACACAGCCATGCCATCAAACATCCTCTACCTTTTCTAATAAATCTAACCCTAACCCTAGCTAAGGGTTTGGGCAGTTAAGGTTAGGGTTCAGATTTTTTTCAATGCAACCTAACACTCATTTACGCAGAAAATATAACTCAGGGCATCAAGTATTAGTCTGAAAAGACTTAGCAGCCTTGCCACACCAAACAAATTGTATCAACTGTGTTAAAATTTCATTGTTTGACAAGAATTTTGTTATTGGAAATTTTGTCTTGAATCGTACTCTCATGAAGCATGGTATCAGCGTTAAATAGGTAAAGAGTCAGGAAAACCCAATAAATTGTTGCTACAACTGTTAAAATGCCAGTGCATTCAATGCCAAATGCAACAGATTTACCACTTACTTTCAATCTTTAGTTTTTTGGGGATTTAGACAACATTCCCATTTAGGGCGAGGCAGTATATAGAGCCATAGATGCAAGAAAAAAAATGTGAAGAGAACATAAAAATATCACTATTCCTAAATTTCACTTTTGTCCTAAAACACAGCCATGCCATCAAACATCCTCTATCTTTTCTAATAAATCTAACCCTAACCCTAGCTAAGGGTTTGGGTAGTTAGGGTTAGGGTTCAGATTTTCTTCAATCCTACCTAACACTCATTTAAGTAGTAAATTTAACTCAGAGCATCAAACTCTTAGTCTGAAAAGACTTAGCAGCCTTGCCACACCAAGCAAAATGTATCAGCTGTTGTACAGTTTCATTGTTTGACAAGAATTTTGTTATTGGAAATTTTGTCTTGAATCATTAAATAGGTTAAGAGTCAGGAACACCCAATAAACTGTAGCTATACAGATGCAGCCATTCAAAGTGAGCGGTACAGACACGTACCGGAGGTAATTGGCTATGGTGTCGCGCATTGTGACGCACGATGACGCATGATGACGCGCGGTACCGAGGTATGTGATTGTTTGACCGACAGGGGCACTCGTGGTCCGTTGGTCTGTCGTAGAAAGATTTACAGTAAACGTCTTTACTGTGCCCGTTGTAGTATTGAATGTTTATATGAAATTTTGCCAATGAAGGGAAATCTTAGTAGCTGAGCATAAAAAGAATAGGAGCATACTGTAACGCGTGTGAAGGCCGTAAACGATATTAATTTTGGAACATAAACATACAGTATATGGCTGGTCTCGGTACTTTAAAGAAAACATACACGAAACATGGTTTCATTATGACCAGAATCGGTCTTGAGATATTTTTAACTTGATTTACAGTGTTTGAGAGGTATGTCTTGACACCGATACTACGTAAATACTGCTCACATATATTTTCTAGGTTTATATTATGCATTTCATACGGTCAAATTACTTTTGAGCAACTGATAAGAAGCGCGAAACGGTATGCCCAGGGCGTTTTAGTTTCGTTTTGTGCGGGGACTGCTTTAACTATATCGCCGTGGATTGATTAGAGATATCAAGTACATACAAGTCATTTTTTAAATGTTGTAGTTCGTCTTGTAAAAATGTTACGAGTACATCATCTGTCAACAATTACACAGGTTCTGTTTCCATATTGCGGATTTTGGTTACGTAATATTATTTTCTAATTTCACGTTGTGAATATATGATTTGGGCAAACAGAGCCACAAAGAAGTACATTATGGGTTGTTGTTTTTTTTGCAGTTTTATCTAGAACAAGCGATGCTTAAACCTTTGTCTGATTCTTGTGAAACTATCCACACGACAGTTACCTAGGAGTTGACTTCAGTGATGTCACTGATGGGATGTTTCTAAAAATCCATCCACTGTAAAACGTCTTCTCCAGTTGTCCTGCATATGTATTCGCTAATGAAGCTGTGTGTTCTGAGCCTGGTTCTCTACATTTCTGTATGAACCAGCTTAGAGGGCTAAAGACAGCTTGTGTTTAAATTGAGTGTAAGGTAATTTATGCTTCTAAAGTCATGGTCAGCATTTATTATTGTACTGTGCTGTAAACTTGATCTGTGCCTAATTACATTATTTTATAGCTTTATCAAATCTGTACATTGTCTGTCGATAATGTTTCTGTAGTGCTTTTTCAGCACTCAGCATGTGACCGCGCTGGTGGCGCTGTGGGTTAGGTTCTTGACTCCCATGTCACACGGTCTGTGATTGAATCCCATGGAACTATGACTTTATTTTTTAACAAACATTTCTTTGAAAAAATGAAACGTTTCCCTTGGTCAGAGATTAAATAAAACCTCACTCGCACCAAACAAATTTATATTTCTAAATATCACAACATGATCGAATTTAAGTCTTTTTAATAACAATGAATAGTCACCTATGCGTTACAAAATAAACATTTATATTGATTTGAATCGCTTTTTGATTTAAATCGTAAACATGTGTTTAAATATATGTGTTTAAAGGCAATATACTGTATAAAAGCGTTGATTCTTATGGAATGTGTTCTGCCGGGGATTCAAAAAATTTATTTTTTTTAATCGCGTATCTAAGGAAAATTGCAGTATAACTTTGTTCATGCACATCATTATACAGTATCTCATTTTGTATTTCTATAAAAAAAATCATTTGCCCAGCCACTATTGTTGTTATTGTTTTTATCTTGTAAAGCGCTTTGAGGAGCACAGCTTTCTCACCACTTAGATTACTTTTTGACACCATCCTTACACAAAGCAGAAACTGATTGTATTTTCCGATGACATACAAGTTCAAAGATTACAGATTTTAATCGTCTTTTTTCTGAACCAGGGAAAATCTGATCATGTTTCTCTATAACAATAATAAAAAACTTTATTTTACATATCACCTTTAAAAGTGGCATCTCAAAACAATACAGTAGATGTAAACCACAGATTACAAAGTAAATACCCAGACAAACGCAAATGCGTTTTTAATAAAATGCTTTCATTCATTCAACAGAGAGAGAGAGCGTAAAACCTCGGTGTAACAGCTGTTCCTTTTTCTGATCACTCTGGATAAACGTCTCGCCTGTCCTGTTCTTTGTTTTCCTAATTTGCCGATTATGCCTGCTGCGATCCACTCCTATCCTCACACCTAAAGAAGACTATTTTAAATTTCTTTGCACATCCTTAAGGTGATATCACATAAAGGTGATATGTAAAATAATGTTTTTTTATTATTGTTATAGAGAAACGGGATCAGATTTTCCCCGGTTCAGAAAAAAAGATCTAAAGTATACTAGTTAAGAAAAATAAATCTAAACGGGGAGAAAGCTATGGTGAAAGTTTATTAAGATACTTTGAAGACAAAGATATCAATTTATTTTAGTTAAAATTTTATATATCACCTTTAAAAGTGGAATCTCAAAGCAAAGTAAATACCCAACACTGATTGTACCCATCTGTCATGCTAATAAAACACCTTGAATTGAACTGAATTGAGGGAGAGAGGGGGGGAGGGCGAGCGAGATAACCAGGACGTAAGGCAAATAAGATACACTCCACAGGCATTCACAACAGCAAGATATGAAACGTTTGCACATATAGTTAAGTTATTACTTGGTTTTCAAAGTGCAATGAAATACAATATTGTTGTTGTTGCTGTTCTTGTTTTTATCCTGTAAAGCGTTTTGAGAAGCCACCTTTAAAGGCGATATATACTGTAAAAGCGCTGATTCTTATGGAATGTGTTCCGCCGGGGATTCAACATTTTTTTTTTAATCGCGTATCTAAGGAAATCTCAGTATAACTTTGTTCATGCACAAACAGTGGCATGTTACATTATTAATTTGGGTGTCTTAATTCGATGTATTTAAAGCAGTGAACTACTGTAGGTGTAACATAACATTCAGAAATACAATCGAGAATAATTTTGTGGTGTTTGTTTAGATGAAACGTTCCTAAAACGTATAACGTAACCGGGCATCCATATGAATCAAGTAACAGGTTTATTCCATGCTGAAAAAAAGAAGAAAGAAAACACATTCCATAAGAATTGACTGAGCTCCGCTCTGTACCACGCAATGATCTCCCCAGAGTCTCTGCCCCGTGTTATTTGGGTTTTTAGACAGAGGGTAAAAAACTCTCTCTCTCGCTTGACCTCCCCCTCCCTGTGTATTGTCTGTTTTTTTGTTAACAAGGCTCGCCAGCTAATGTGAATCGAAACCTGTCTTTCTAGCTTTTAAAGTTGTGCGATGTGTAAGCCAAAATTCAAATAGAGAAAAAAGAGCCAACTGACAACATTTAAGATGTGGCTGTCAATGTTGGATTAAAAAAAACACATTGCCCGACGTTTGTTGCATTGCTTGAAAAATAACTTTATTTTGAGAGACTGGATAAGTGTGTGTGTGTCTCTCTCTGCTGGATGTCCCTCTCACTCTCTGCTGAATGAATAAAAGCATTTTATTAAAAACGCGTTTGCGTTTGTCTGGTATTTACTTTGGTCCCTTTTAACTGTTTTTCCATCTACTGTATTGATTTGAGATGCCACTTTTAAAGGTGATATGTAAAATAAAGTTTTTTATTATTGTTATAGAGAAACATGATCAGATTTTCCCTGGTTCAGAAAAAAAGATCTAAAGTGCTACACCTAACTTTCTTAATTCGATGTATTTAAAGCAGTGAACTACTGTAGGTGTAACATAACATTCAGAAATACAATCGAGAATAGTTTTGTGGTGTTTGTTTAGATGAAACGTTCCTAAAACGTATAACGTAACAAAATTAAAGACAATTAAAATCTGTAATCTTTCCACTTGTACTGTATGTCATCTGAAAGTTTCTGCTTTGTGTAAGGATGGTATCAAAAAGTAATCTTAAGTGGTGAGAAAGCTGTGCTCAATGTATTTAAGGGACTTAAAAGTAAAAGGAGATGCTTCATATTGCTTGACTAATTTTAAAAACTAAGTTATAAATGCAGACGCTCCCTCGGTGCTGCGCCGGGTGTAAATATCAAAATATACATTCGTCCCGGGCAGAGGCCGAAGAGCGCCCGGCTGGGGTGCGCGGGGAAGAGCAGGACAGGAGTGAAAGGCGGGGTTTAGGAAGGCGTACAGTCTGGGCAGGTATAGATTACACTTTTCTAAAACGTATTTGAAAAATAAAAACGATTACAATCTAATCCTTCCACGTTTGATCCCAAAATCCCAAGAAAAATAAATCTAAACGGGTAGAAAGCTATGCTGAAAGTTTATTAAGATACTTAGAAGACAAAGATACTGTATCAATTTATGTTGCATTAGTCTGATTCTGATTAAAAAAACACATATAATTAAACACGCGTTTGCGATTTAAATCAAAACACAATTTAAATCAATATAAATGTTTATATTGTAACGCATACTGTCCAGCCTCCATTTCTCTATAAAAATTTACTCTATTACACACACACACAATAGAAGCAGGAAGCAGAAGCAGGGACCGTTGTCAGAAGGGAAGAAGGTGACTATTCATTGTTATCAAAAATGACTTAGAATCGATCATGTTGTGATATTTTGAAATATAAAAGTCAATTGATTGTCCATAATATTGCTATTCTATTTTTTCGAAGAAATGTTTGTTGAAAGAAAAGTCCAGCACCAGCTGGATTTGAACACACAACCCATGAGTTGGTAATCGGGCACGTAGACCAGTGGGCTACAAGGGAAGTCGCATGAAGAGAGAGGCGAAACAGCCCTACACAGCCCTGTCGCAGTACACAAATATAATCATATCGTTATTAAATTCTTTAGATACACGATTCCATATTATATTAGCAGAAAAGCTTAAAACTACCACTTTTTCACATGCTATTTCACATGTTAGTTAAATACTTCGATGCTTAAAATGTTTAGGGAGAAATGGAATACCGGTGTGTATTTTTCCTTTAAAGTACCGATTCCTGGAATCTGACTGGCTGACACCCTTCTGAAGTGGTTCCATAATATCTGGTATACGGAAAAGAAAGCGTTGATAAAAAAGCCTGGATTCTCATGTATCTCATACAAGTATCTTTTAATACAGTCTTTGCTGTGCTCTTGAGGATCCTTGTGATATTTTGAGCTCTAGTTGAATGATAAGTGTCGCATTTTAAATCATTTTTGTAGTTAGAAATTATGAAATGCCCTGTTAAAAGCAAGGGAGTTTTTTATGCCCGTTGAAGTAAAACAAAATGCCTGACAAAGTAAGGCTTGGACAGATTCCAAGTGCTTGTACAAATGTGCTAAAGAAATTATACTTTGAGTATACAGCTTGTCCAAAGTCATTCATTATTAATACTATTAGTAATATCTTCGGTAAAGGCTTTGATGCATAAATATTTCTGATAAAGGTAGGTTGTGTACTTTTGTCCAACTGAGCAATCTTGCTTTCATAAAATATACCAACATTTTAATGACTGATGATTAACATGCTGTAATACACAGTTCAAATTTAAAAGCTCAAATGCTGTACATGAGAGGTTAAGCTCCCCCTGGCGGTTTTACAAGGTGATGCCAGATACTTTCCGGCATGACGTCAAATGACGCAATTAACCGCGTGCTACTGCGTGATACCGCGACACGCCCACCGGGGTATGCCGCGAAATACCCCACCCATTTTGAATGGCTGCATCGGTAACTGTTAAAATGCCAGTGCATTCAATTCCAAATGCAACAGATTGAGAAATTTAACCACTTACTTTCAATCTTTTGCTTTTCGGGAATTTAGACAACATTCCTATTTAGGGCATGGCAGTATATAGAGCCATAAATGCAAGAAAAAAATGTGAAGAGAACATAAAAATATCACTATTCCTAAATTTCACTTCAGTCCTAAAACTCAGCTATGCCATCAAACATCCTCTATCTTTTCTAATAAATCTAACCCTAACCCTAGCTAAGGGCTTCGGCAGTTAGGGTTAGGGTTCAGATTTTCTTCAATGTTACCTAACACTCATTTACGCAGAAAATTGAACTCAGGGCATCAAAATCTTAGTCTGAAAAGACTTAGTAGCCTTGCCAAACCAAGCAAAATGTATCAACTGTGGTACAATTTCATTTTTTGACAAATATTCTGCTATTGGAAATTTTGTGTGGAATGGTGTAATCCATGAGCATGGTATCAGCGTTAAATAGGTTAAGAGTGAGGAACACCCATTAAACTGTAGCTATAACTGTTAAAATGCCAGTGCATTCAATGCCAAATGCAACAGATTGAGATATTTAACCACTTACTTTCAATCTTTAGCTTTTTGGTGATTTAAACAACATTCCCATTTAAGGCAAGGCAGTATATAGAGACATATATGCAAGAAAAAAAATGTGAAGAGAACATAAAAGTATCACTATTCCTAAATTTCACTTCTGTCCTAAAACACAGCCATGCCATCAAACATCAACTGTTTTTTCTAATAATACTAACCCAAACCCTAGCTAAAGGTTTGGGCAGTTAGGGTTAGAGTTCAGATTTTCTTCAATGCAACCTAACACTCATTTAAGCAGTAAATTTAACTCAGGGCATCAAACTATTAGTCTGAAAAGACTTCGCAGCCTTGCCACACCAAGCAAAATGTATCAACTGTGGTACAATTTCATTTTTTGACTAGAATTTTGTTATTGGAAATTTTATCTTGAATCGTCCTCTCCTGAAGCATGGTATCAGCGTTAAATAGGTTAAGAGTCAGGAAAACCTTATAATTTGTAGCTACAACTGTTAAAATTCCAGTGCATTCAATGCCAAAGCAACAGATTAAGACATTTAACCACTTACTTTCAATCTTTAGCTTTTTGGTGATTTAGACAACATTCCCTTTTAGGGCAAGGCAGTATATAGAGCCTTAGATGCAAGAAAAAAAGCGTGAAGAGAACATTAAAATATCACTATTCCTAAATTTCACTTCTGTCCTAAAACACAGCCATGCCATCAAACATCCTCTATCTTTTCTAATAAATCTAACCCTAACCCTAGCTAAGGGTTTGGGCAGTTAGGGTTAGGGTTAAGATTTTCTTCAATGCAACCTAACACTCATTTAAGCAGAAAATATAACTCAGGGCCTCAAAATCTTACTCTGAAAAGCCTTAGCAGCCTTGCCACGCCAAGCAAAATGTATCAACTGTGGTACAATTTCATTTTTTGACAAATATTCTGCTAATGGAAATTTTGTGTGGAATGGTGCTCTCCATGAGCATGGTATCAGCATTTAATAGGTTAAGAGTCAGGAAAACCCAATAAATTGTAGCTACAACTGTTAAAATGCCAGTGCGTTAAATGCCAAATGCAACAGATTGAGATATTTAAGAACTTTCATTCAATCGTTTGCTTTTCGGGGATTTAGACAACATTCCCATTTAGGGCAAGGCAGTGTATAGAGCCATACTGTATATGCAAGAAAAAAAATGTGAAGGGAACATTAAAATATCACTATTCCTAAATTTCACTTCTGTCCTAAAATACAGCCATGCCATCAAACATCCTCTATAGTAGTTCAGCTGCGTCAGCATGCTTGGCTGCAAAGGAACAAGTAATAGGTTTATTCCATGCTGAAAAAAAGAAGAAAGAGAACACAACGTTTCGGCCGTGGAGCCTTCTTCAGGTGTGAGAGAGACAATGCAGTAGGCAAAAGTAATGTAGCGGGAGTACAAAGGCTGGGAGGGAGGAGGAGTGAGAGGCAGGAGCAGGGGACAGAAAGAGAGGCCAATCAAGAGGTATGAAGTCAGAATGGGTGTAGAGAGGTGTCGTTAAGAGAAGAGAGAATGTGTGATCCTAGCTGCAGAATAATTTTGGTTTCGGTAGTCATTCTGATGTATGAGTTCGGAAAACCGTCTTTGAGAACACAGACGGAGAGATTAGAGTGGTCGTGGCCTCATAAGGTGAAATGAGAAACAATGGGCTTGGAGAGATCTTTAATCTTCACAGCCCTGACATGTTCTCTGAAGCGGTCTCCGAGTCTCCTTCCTGTTTCTCCAATGTAGATGGCTGGGTATTTACTGCAAGAGATACAGTAAATAAGGTTGCTGGAGGTACAAGATGCCATCTGGGTGATCTGGAATTGTCCTGAGGGGCCTTGAATGAGTGTGATGTTGGATGTGTACTTGCAGGTGATACAGCGAGCTCCACGGCCGAAACGTTGTGTTCTCTTTCTTCTTTTTTTCAGCATGGAATAAACCTATTACTTGTTCCTTTGTAGCCTACGCATGCTGACGCAGCTACCCACCTGAACTACTATAGCCGACACCTGCTGCAACCCACTATATCTTCCTCCAAATCTTTTTCTAGATCTCTTCAACATTCCTTCTCTTCGTCTCTGGGCCACTTTCCCGCTTCTCTCACTAAACCAGCATTCCGTCTCTTCACAGCTATCTGTTCCAAGACCAGGCTTTCTAACCACCTTCTATTCCTTTACAGATGTCGTCGACATAATATCATCCCTAAAGGATTTCGCCTTAAATTTAATACCTTTTCTTTTGACTCTGATACCACCCAGAGTAACACTCAGAGACTTCTAAAACAATTTTCTAGGAAACTAATGTTCTCTTACATTTTCTCCCTCAAAAAACAGATTATCCTTTCAGACAACAACATCAAAGAGGCTAAGGAATTTCTGCGGCTGACATCTCCACATCATCTTCCCTTTATAACTAACCTCATTAGATCTCTCAACTCTAAATTCTACCACTTTCTCACTACAGAGAAGGACAAAAAACTCAGTCATCTTCTACAGAAGAAAACCATCAACACCCCAAACACCTTCATCAATCCTAACCTTGTTGTCACTATACCTTCTGACCTTTCCCTTTCACAGGATGAGTGATCCCTTCTCAGCAAAGGCCTCAGTCTTGTACCAGTTCCCAGGAATCTGGACATCCCCCAGACCAATGTCGATCTTAACCGCTTTTACCACAGGATCCGTCTCAGAGCACATTTTGCTGACGATTCCTCTTCACAGGCAGCTGACAACAATCCAGTTATTGATGTCATTAACAACATTAATCCCAAACAGAGCTGACGGACTACCCCCTCTGGCCGTTTTCCACCAGTCGATTATTTCATTAACCAATGCACCAATCAAGCTCCCAGGGCACTCTCTATATCCAGTAAACACGGGTCCAACCTCACCCAAGGAGAAAATCAGGCGCTCCAGTCTCTCCGTAACAGAGATGATATCGTCATCAAACCAGCGGACAAAGGAGGCGCTGTTGTGGTGTGGCGTAAGGACCTATATATCCTTGAAGCCTCTAGACAACTAACTCACACTTCTGCCTTCCTCCCTCTACAACAGGACCCTACCACTTACTACCAAAAGGAAGTGGTATCCACCATTTCCCTTCTTATCAGCAATAATGAGCTCCCCCAGGAGGCGAACCGGCTCATCATTTAACATCCACAGGTATTTCAATTTTACGTCCTCCCCAAAATCCACAAACCGGACACCCCTGGACGCCCCATCGTATCAGCATGCAACTGTCAGACTACTTACATCTCAGCCTTTCTCGACAACCTCATGAGACCGCTGGTTGAAGGTCTTCCCTCATACATAAAGGACACCAACCACGCACTCCAACATTTTAATGATTTCCAATTTCAGGGCACCACATGCTACATTTTTACCATGGACATCACATCTCTTTACACCGTCATTCCCCATAATGACGGCCTTACAGCCCTCAAGCACATGCTGGACAATCACACAGTGCTTGATCCACCCACCCACAACCTGGTACACCTTGCAGAATTGGTCCTCACACTGAATGCATTCTCTTTCAATAACCTTTTTTACCAACAGGTGAGTGGAGTTGCCATGGGCACCAGAATGGGACCCAGCTATGCCAATATTTTAGTCAGCTGGGTAGAAGAACGCTTCTTCGCTTCCTACACTGGCTATGTCCCTGACCTCTACAAGCGATACATTGATGACTGCATCGGTGCCGCCACATGCTCCAACAACCAGCTTGAGTGCTTCCTGCATCATTTCACCAACTTCCACCCATCCCTCAAATATACGGTTAACATATCTTCCACCACTCTTCCGTTTCTAGACATCAACTTCTCCATCAACTACCCCCGACTCTCCACTTTGGTTTATTACAACCCACAGATTCACACAGCTTTCTCCTGTATAGCTCATTTCACCCCAAACACGCTAAAAACTCTCTCCCTTTTTCACAGTTCCTTCGGCTACGACGATTATGCAGCGACGACATCGACTTCCAGAACCAAGCACTCAAAATGTACTCCTTTTTCACCAACAGAGGATACCCCAGCAGTGTTATTGACAGGGCCCTTGCCCAAGCCAAAAACACCCCTCGGACCATCAACTCAATCAGGAACTCCCGCTGTAACAACCGCATTCCTTTGGTGCTTCCCTACCGCCCCAACACACTTCCTATCCCCAGGACTATTAATAACAACTTTTCCATCCTACAGGATGATCCCTCCATTGGGGCCCTCTTTTCTGACCGCCCCATCATCTCATATTGCCGATCACCTAATCTGTGCAACCTTCTTGTTCACAGCTCCCTTGAACGTCCTCAGCAACCATCCACACCAGGCACTTTCCCTTCCAACAGAGCTTGCTGTATCACCTGCAAGTACACATCTAACCCCACACTCATTCAAGGCCCCTCAGGACAATTCCGGATCACCCAGATGGCATCTTGTACCTCCAGCAACCTTATTTACTGTGTCTCTTGCCCAGCCATCTACATTGGAGAAACAGGAAGGAGACTCAGAGACCGCTTCAGAGAACATGTCAGGGCTGTGAAGATTAAAGATCTCTCCAAGCCCATTGTTTCTCATTTCACCTCTGACGGCCATGACCACTCTAATCTCTCCATCTGTGTTCTCAAAGACGGTTTTACATCAGAATGACTACCAAAACCAAAATTATCCTGCAGCTAGGATCACACCTTCCCCCTTCTCTTAACGACAGACTACTCTTCATCTAATTTTTCTCCATTCATTGGAAGTTTCATTTCACACCTCTCTACACCTATTCTGACT
Source organism: Atractosteus spatula (assembly GCF_055471065.1). Taxonomy (NCBI): domain Eukaryota; kingdom Metazoa; phylum Chordata; class Actinopteri; order Semionotiformes; family Lepisosteidae; genus Atractosteus; species Atractosteus spatula. The sequence goes on along the minus strand of NC_142706.1, from coordinate 35,874,474 downwards.
TCACACCTCTTGATTGGCCTCTCTTTCTGTCCCCTGCTCCCGCCTCTCACTCCTCCATTCTCCCAGCCTTTGTTCTACCGCTACATTACCTTTGCTTACTGCCTTGTCTTTCTCACATCTGAAGAAGGCTCCACGGCCAAAACATTGTGTTTTCTTTCTTCTTTTTTTCAGCATGGAATAAACCTATTACTTGTTCCTCATTCCCATTTAGGGCAAAGCAGTATATAGAGCCATATATGCAAGAAAAAAAATGTGAAGAGAACATTAAAATATCACTTTTCCTAAATTTCACTTCTGTCCTAAAACACAGCGATACCATCAAACATCCTCTATGTTTTCTAATAATACTAACCCTAACCCTAGCTAAGGGTTTGGGAAGTTAGGGTAGGTTTCAGATTTTCTTCAATGCAACCTAACACTTATTTAAGCAGAAAATATAATTCAGGGCATCAGAATATTAGTCTGAAAAGACGTAGGAGCCTTGCCACACCAAGCAAAATGTATCAACTGTGGTATAATTTCATTTTTTGACAAGAACTCTGTTATTGGAAATTTTGTGTCGAATCGTACTCTCCATGAGCATGGTATCAGTGTTAAATAGGTTAATACATTTTAGCTACAACTGTTAAAATGCCAGTGCATTCAATGCCAAATTCAACAGATTGAGACATTTAACTACTTTCTTTAAAACATTTGCTTTTGGGGGATTTAGACAACATCCTCATTAAGGCAATGCAGTATATAGAGCCATATATGCAAGAAAGAAAATGTGAAGAGAACATTAAAATATCACTTTTCCTAAATTTCACTTCTGAAATGCCATCAAACACCCTCTGTTTTCTAATAATACTAACTCTAACCCTAGCTAAGGGTTTGGGTAGGTTAGGGTTAGGGTTCAGAATTTCTTCAAATAATTAATGCAACCTTCCACTCATTTGAGAGGAAAATACAGCTCAGGCATCAAAATATTTTGATAGTTTGAAAACAGTAAGCAACCTTTCCAAACCAAAGAAAATGTATCAACTATGGTACATTTTTATTTTTGACAAGTCTTCTAAAATTGAAAATTTTGTTGAATGGTGTTCTCAAGGAGCATGATTTCAGGGTTAAATAGGTTAAGAGCCAGGAATACCCAATAACTTTTAGCTTTATCTGTTATTATACCTTCTTGCGAACACGATGTGCCTCTTTCAGATTTACATCCCCATTAAGAACATCTACAGATGCAGCCATTCAAAACAAGCGGGCGATACCGCATTATTTTGCGGTGTGCTTTACGCAGTCTACCGCGAGTTACCGTAAATTCTCCTATAGTACCGTAAGTACAATAATTGTATCCGGAATTTCCGCATGGTGGAGCTAATAAAGCTCAACCTCTCATGTTTGAGCTGTTGCCATCAAAGTCTTTAACGAAGATATTACTAATAGTATTAATAATGAATGACCTTGGACAAGCTGTAAACTCAAAGTATTGCCCTGGTCCACATTCTTTTTTTCATTCACCGTCTTTGTAAAAGTAACACCACAACATTTCGCAATCACGCATTTGTTTCCAATCATGCAAAGTACAGTAATTTTTTAGAATCTCCGATTCACCATGCCTTTCACATGCTCATAAAAGAGATTGATTTAGGAACATAAACATATTACTGTATGCAAACTGTACTGTATACAGTATCTATATGGATATTTAATGTCTTTACTGTGCCCGTTTAAGTATTGAATATTTTTATGGAATTTTACCACTGAAGGGAAATCTTATTAGCTGAGCATAAAAAGAATGTTTATTCTAGATGCCTTGACTTGGGCGTGAGGGACGGGGTGCTGCGCCGGGGGTGGCGGGTACCCTCCAGCGGCGAGGTCAGGCGGCAGTTTGTGGTGTTGCGGTCGCTCTGTGGGGCAGTTCTCCAAGCGGTGCACGGCCAGCCGGAGGCTGCCAAGCAGTGACCTTGCCGCTGGAGGGCGACTGCCACCCCCGGCGCAGCACCCCGTCCCTCACCTCCAAGGCCTCCCACAGTGCACAGAGTGCCTTACAGACCGGGTAGGGGCAAGCTTATCTCACCGTACTGGGAGTCAGCTCTGGCACGCTCGCCCCAACACCTGCGGCTCCGGCAGGCCCAGGCGACGCACGCCGCTGCCACCTCCGCTTCCCGCTCCGGTCATCCCACACACCCCGGACACCTCTTGCCCCGCCCACCGTGAAACTGATTCGTTCCCCCTGCCCCACCAACTCTTGCCGGCCCCAGTCAAGACAACCACCCACCTGCTGCAACCAGTCCAACCCCAGAATACAGTCCTCACGGACTGGGGCAAGGTACTGTAGAAGGGGTGTTTCACCCTCGCAGCCCCAAAGTGCACGGTGAGCGCCCTGGGGTTCCGGCTGCCTTCGTGCCCAGCAGGATACCAGGCCGCAGCAGGGTGATGGTCGAACTGGTGTCGACGAGGGCCTGGCAGGGTCTGCCCTCGATGAGGCAGGGAAGAAATAAGCCCTGGCTGTGGCCAACCCTTCCCACGGCAGCAGGTGGGATGAAGCACTCCTTCTGGCTTTCCGGAGTAGGGGTAGAGTCGCTCAAGGGTGGCCTTCCCCTCTTTAGGCCACCCCACTCCCATTTCCTGACGGCCTCCGGAGTCCCCGGGGCTCCAGTGCCCGGTACTCCCGTGCAATGTGTCCCCTCTCCCCACAGCGGTGGCAGATGACCAGCCGTCGTCGCTCCCCCAGCATCGCCGCGCTGGGCGTCTCCTCCTCCCCATCTGATTCCCTGTGCGCCCCTCCGTTGGTGCCCACCGGTCTCCTCGAATACGGAATCAGCCTGCTCAGCCAAACCCAGGGCCTGCTCCAAGAGGACCGGCGCGGCCAGCATCACATGGCACTGCACCTCGGTCGGCGCCAGGGCCCAGAGGAACGCCTGGAGTGCTATCTCCAGGTGGGCCTCCTACGGGAGAGTAGCGTAACCCTGGCGGGCTAAGTAGGCCACGTCTGAGGCTGTTACCTTCACTGTTACCTGGATACCTCTTTATTTAGAACTCACTCTTCCCCCTGCCTGTCTGGCTTCTTTTAATCCTTCTGTGCCCGGATTGCAGCGGGTAAGATATTTTTCCAAGAAAAAAAGAGAAATTAAAAAAAGAGAAATTTCACCAGAGCCCCTTCTCGTGTCTAATTTTTAGTTTAGAAGGATTCAAGCAGGATTTTGGATGAAAGGCAGCGACCTTAATCAAGCCCAAATCATAATTGAACCCATTCAGAGCCTACATTACATTTTAGCGTTTCATTCTGAGCAGAAGACCCTCACACCTGAAGAAGGCTTGCGTTTTCTCCTCTTTTAAGCATGTGTACAATGCTGTAATACAATTTAAAATAATTAAAAGTTTAAACAGTATCAACTAAACTCCATTAATATAAGTATCGAGTGGTATAAAATAAATACAGCTTTTTAGTATAGATTACACTTTTTTTTAAAATGTATTTAAAAAATAAAAATGATTACTAATCTAATCTTTCCACGTTTGATCCCAAAATCCCAAGAAAAATAAATCTAAACGGGGAGAAAGCTATGCTGAAAGTTTATTAAAATACTTAGAAGACATAGATAACAATTTATGTTGCATTTGTCTGATTGTGAATCAAAAAATACATTTAATTAACTGCTCTCAGGGACAGCTGACAATCCTCCATACACTCAAATGAAAAATTAGTAATGCCAATGTAAACGTCGTATTTACAATTTGTTGATAATAGAAATGTTAAGTTCTCTAAAGCTTTGTGAGGCAGCAAAAGGCAGCAAAAGATTCGAACACCCTATATTGTAATGAGCTGCTGAGCTGAAAATGGGTTATGTTCCTGCTGTCAGAGGGGGTGGAAAGTGCCCGCGGTCATTTAATTAGTATTACAACTCGCACTGATTCCCTTGCGAAGATATGGACATAAGAATATTCGTGCGTGGTCAAAAAATGGCATTAAGCACTTAAAATTAATATGGTTAATAAGAGTAAACTGTAACATGCTGTAACAAGATCATCTTTCTGTGGGGGGAAGGGAATCTGATCTGATCTGCAAACCTCCAACAGAGCTGTTCAACCGGTTTTTGTCGGGCACCTCAAGTGTCAGGTGTAAGTGATAAATATATTTAGCTGAAAAGCCGTACAACGCAAGACATTTCGTTACTCTAGGTTTCGTGAAAAAGCACATTGTGCTGCTGTAATACAGTTTAAAATAATTAAAAGTCTAAACAGTATCAGCTTATGTATGGGTTGTAATTTAAAAAAAGTCAAAAACCGCACTCAAAATGCAATTTAGCGCTTTCTGGCAAGAGGAGACCCCCAAATTAATAATGTAACATGCTATTGTTTGTGCATGAACATAGTTACTGTATACTGTTATTTCTTTAGATACGCGATTCCATGTTATTTTTTAATCCCTGGCGGGACCAGGAGTCCATAAGAATCGAGTAATAGGTTTCATTGCGCTTTGACAGATCATCTTTAAATCAATTGTTGATTTAAAGGTTGACAGTAAATGTTTATATTGTAACGCATACTGTACAGCCTCTATTTCTCTATAAAAATCTAAAAGAGATACGTGACTCCACATTATATATCCTATTAATCAAATTCTAAATGTATGCTTGTTGACTCCGGTATCGAGCGTATTCGCAGAAAAGCTTAAAACTACCACTTTTTATACACATGTTATTTCATGTTAGTTAAAGACTGCGATGCTTAAAATGTTTAGGGAGAAATGGAATACTGGTGTGTATTTTTTCTTTAAAGTACCGAGACCAGCCATATACAGTTTACATACTGTATGTTTATGTTCCAAAACTAATATTGTTTGTTATCCCAAGTTGTTTGAATCGCCACAATTCAAATAGAGAAAAAAGAGCTGACTGACAAGATTTAAGATGTGGCTGTCAATGTTGGATTAAAAAAACACGTTGCCCGACGTTAGTTGCATTGCTTGAAAAATAATTTTATTTCGAGAGACTGGATAAGTAATTCAAGTGTTTTTTTAACTTCCTGAAAAACAAGTAATAATTTAACAATATGTTCAAACGTTTTATGATATGTCGCTGTTGTGAATGTCTGTGGAGTGTATGTTATTTGCCTGTCTGTCCTGGCTGTGCTCTCTCTCTCAATTAAATTAAATTCAAGGTGCTTTAACTTTAACTTGCTTTAACTCTGCAAGTCTGAGTTCTGAGTTCTGAAGTCTGAGTTCTTGTGTCCGTCCTATCCGAACCCGAAAGTATTACAATATGTATCTTTATAGCAGGTGGTGTACAGCTTTTTAGTATAGATTACACTTTTCTAAAATGTATTTAAAAAATAAAAATGATTACAATCTAATCTTTCCACAGGCTTCTAAATCTAATCTTTCCAGAGCGGCTTCTAAACTGTGAAAACATGTGTCTGTCTTTCCGTAGGGGGAAGGGAATCTGATCTGCAAGGCCCTTTGGCTACAAAAGTAAAAAGAAGGCGCTCTCTCTCTCTTTTGATTATTACATCCAATTATCAAAAATGACACAATAAACATAATAACCATAATAACGACCAACCAACAAAAACAACCATATAAACATAATACCAACCAAAAACATAGATAACAGCCACAATACAAAATCAAATATATCAAACCATTAAAGCAAAACCGTCCTCCAATTATCAACAAATCTCAATATCTTGTACGAATTATTCGTAATACAAACCAGCAAACTCTCTCAAATTCCTCCAATTATCATAATCCCGCCCCTTATGCAAAACAAAACCCTCCTCCCATCCCAGTTTATCCTCTTTATCATAAACAAAATCCACCTCAATTTTCAACATAAAGCATTACACAAACTCAACACTCCATACTCAACAACGATAATTCACAGCCAGAACATGTAACTCCACATTCCCAAATAGACCTCATTTCCATAGCCCCGCCCCTTATGCAAAACCAACATCCCTCCCCTGTTCTCTCTCTCCGCTGGCGTTTGTAATCGTTTTTATTTTTAAATAAATTTTAGCAAAGTCATGTATTTTAAAAATCTTAAGATTTCTATATTTACGTCTTTATTTCGTAGTTTCATTAGTGACAAAGGCTAAACTTTCTTGGAAAAATGTCTTTTATGTAAACCATGTTTGCTATTAATTCATTTAGGGCTAGAATATGTTCATTGTCTTCCAATGAAAGAAGGGTTCCTTTCGCCGTAGTCAGGTTGACATTAGAAGCTTGCCACGCCTGGAATGTTACACCAAGGCATTAGCATGTTAAAGTGATTTCATTGAGGAGCCTAGCTTTCTTAACTAGTAAGTACTGTACTTACTGGGTGGTTTTGGAGGGGGGGAGGTGTCTTTCGCTGGAAATCTCGCCCCCTTCTACTTTGAAAATACCTTTGAAACCGGTTTAATTCGTCACAGCCAGCACTTCCTCAGAGAGGGGGGTTGTACTTGCAGTGTATCGGTATACAGTAGATGGGAAAGCCAGAGCCAACCGCTACGCCACCCACGTGTTATGCTCTTCGTTAATGTCTAAGCCGGAACACATCATTATATCTCATTTTGTATTTCTATAAAAAAAAATAGTTTGTCCAGCCTAACACTATTGTTGTTATTGTTTTTATCCTGTAAAGCGCTTTGAGGAGCCACCTTTAAAGGCGCCATATACAATAAAGTTCATTATTATTACTATTGTTAATTTGCTGGACAGAGATGTGAACATTATTACGCAGAAGACAAAGATAGCGATTTACGTTGCATTGTGCATTGTGCTGCTGTAATACAGTTTTAAATAAATAAAAGTCTAAACAGTATCAGCTTTATTTATTGGTTTTAATAAAGGCGATTTAAACGCAATTTAAATCAATATAAATGTTTATATTGTAACGCCTAGGTGACTATTCATTGTTATTAAAATGACTTAAATTCGATCATGTTGTGATATTTAGAAATATAAATTTGTTTGGTGCGAGTGAAGTTTTATTTAATCTCTGAGCCAGGGAAACGTTTTATTTTTTCAAAGAAATGTTTGTTAAAAAAAAAAGTCATGGCTTCAGCCGGATTCGAACACGCAACGTGTGATGTAGGAATCAGGAACCTAACCCACAGCGCCACTGGCAAAGTCACATGAGGAGTGTTGAAAAAGCCCTACAAAACATTATCAACAGACATCATACAGCGTGTACAATTCTTGTGTTGCGGTACATGAGTATAGTTATATCGTTATTAATTTCTTTAGATACGCGATTCCATATTATATTCCCTTTTAATCAAATTCTAAAAGTATGCTTGTTGACTTGGGTATCACGTTAGTTAAAGACTTCGATGCTTAAAATGTTTAGGGAGAAATGGAATACTGGTCTGTATGTTTTCTTTAAAGTACCGAGACCAGCCATATACTGTATGTTTATGTTCCAAAATTAATATCGTTTATGGCCTTCACACGCGTTACAGTATGCTCCTATTCTTTTTATGCTCAGCTACTAAGATTTCCCTTCAGTGGTAAAATTCCATATAAATATTCAATACTTAAACGGGCACAGTAAAGACATTTAAATCTTTCTACGACTGACCAACAGACCACGAGTGCCCCTGTCGGTCAACCAATCACGTACTGCGGTATTTTGTATTGTGACGCGCGAGGCCGTAACCAATTACCTCCGGTACGTGTCTGTGCCGCGCACTTTGAATGGCTGCATCTGTATATTTTGTCTTGATACAAATATTAACGAGAAACTTAACTTTATACTTGGATTAAGAAAAATATTTCACACATAATGCACTGTAGTGGCTTTGTTTGAAACCATACAGTATCATACTGTATATATGGTATATTTACACAGTACAGGAACACTGCCCTTCATTGCCATGTGCGCTGCTGTTTCGATTTATCTGTGGATCTGACTTCATGGGTGGCGTGTGCGTTACAGTAGGAGTCGAGACCCGATGGAGGGGGGGTATTTTGATTATACCATGAACGAATCCCTGAGGCTTATCGTCCAAGTTTCCGAATTATTAAAAATAAACCTTTGATGAGTTTGCACGAGAGAAAAGGGTACCTTTTAGAAGTCCTGTACTGCGCAAATAAGGTGAATTTGACAAACAACTAATGTTGCTCAAAGAAATTAAAAATCTGACTGTACTGTAGCTTTCATTTAATTGAGCATTAAGTCACCTTGCTCTCACAAACAGCTGTTAGAGTTAGTATTAACACATTGCACCCTTTTAAATGGATTTTTATCACCTTTGTCTGTCTGGGGCATGGGGATGTATCCCTTCTCAGTGTTTTACAGAGTACAGGAGTTAAAACACGGCAATAATTCTGTCAACCTCAACCACCGATATAATTTAACCTGCCTAACAGCTGGCTAGTCGTTAGGGTGGACCATCCTGGCTCGGCTAGCAGTTTCATATTTCTTACACACGCAAACACACCGACATTTTACTCCGCAACCAGCGATCCAGTAAGAAATCAGTCATACACGTGAGTGTTACTTTCTGTTTGTTTGTTTACTTGTACTCATCTGTTGTTTAAAGAGCACTCTTGTCTATCTTTTCCCTTGCTGTTATGCTGTACGTCTGGGGCGTCTGACTTCCGAGTACGGTCTCTTGGGAGGTCCAAACCCGTCCTCTCCTCTCAGGCTGGCTTTGTAGTGCTTGCGCTGAACAGAGCATGCGCACATTTCCGCAATGGGAAGCACCATTGCAGTGAATATAATTCAAAGAAATAATTATTACAAAGGAAATGTGTATTTTGTAACCTTATTGGTACAACACAATGTCATAAGCAAAAACGAATTGTTATGGGACAAGTGTTCATTTTTTTTGTAAAGTTATAAAGTGAATAATTTTAAGAGACGGTGGTATGTTCCAAGGGGGGCGGGGCTAACCTTATTTAGGCAGCTCTTAGGAGAGGGGAGAGTTAATAGAGAGGATCTGAGTGTGGTGGGTTTCCTGTTTATTAGAACTCTTTAAGCATAGAGTCAAATTATCGAATACTCTCCCTCACATTCAGTCATCCAATTTGAGTGATGTATTGATGACTCACTAAAAGAATTCTTGCTTGCCACGTGGGAGACCTGGTTTTGATTCCTGGCCAATGACAAATATAGTATACAATTTTAACAAATTGCCCTTTCAGGGAATTACTTACCTCTCTCTGATGATAAAATAAATATATTAAACAAAAAATTTAAATATCACAGTATGTTTAACATTCAGTTATTATTCATAATACATTTAGTTATCACTAAATTCTAAAAGAATGGAATCATTATTTGAATCAAAATTGTAATTGATGTAAATAATTGAATATGATTACCTGAATTTCATTTAATTTAGCACAATATCTGATTCACAGTCTTTTGTAACAAATAAAACATAGCAGTTGTGTGGATAAAAAGCATGTTTATGTCATAACAATAAAAAGCAGGGCACTGTCTTTCTCCACCAGTTTGTACTTTTCAGATGCAAATGAACCCTGGGCTAGTTTCCTGGGCCCATTCTTGGAGGGGGCAGGGCAGAATAATTTAAAGGCAGATTAGCATGTCGGTGTGAAACACTACAGAATATTTTTTGAAATTGAAGAAAAAACATCCCTGTCACTAGTTGCTTCCAAATGTCAAACAAGATGCAGGCTGGAATCCAAGTGCAGGTCTTTGTACATCTCCGGAAGATTCAGGAGAACAAAAGAAGTAGTGAATGACATGGCTAGTGATGACTAATGAGCATGCAGGCAGGCTGTCAATGAGAGAGAAACAAGCATTTGAGGGACTGTAAGAGGAGTTTCAGGAGTGAGGATGTTGCATATCCATCTTCTCGTACGGCCCCTTTAAGAAGGCGTAGACCTTTCCAAAATACCTGACCACTCAACTGTCTCGTTCAATCCTCGCATTCTCTGCCTTTCTCTTTTTTAGGATGCTTTAGTCATTCTCCCGTTGCTCAGTATTTTTGGAACTTCTGTCCAAGTACTCGGCACTTTTTCCTTTGTCTCATTTCTTCTGGCTTTCGGATTGCTCTTCACCCCTGACCTTGATTCTTGGATCTCGCTTTTCAGCTTGTTGTTTTAGTTTATGCTTTAACTGGTATTCGGACTCTTCGACTTTCTGGATCCCTGGTTTACGACTTTGTATTGTGCTTTGGTACTTATAGCTGGTGTTTTTCCTTCGGTTTTGAACTTTTTGGACTGGATTCTGGTTTACGGCTTTAGAACACTACTCTTTCACTACTCTGCACAGGATCCCTCACGATCTACCTGACTACCCTAACAGAGGAGTGGGTCAAGCTGGTGAAGGGCTGTCAGAGAAGAAAAATTGTAAAGCCAGTTTTCACTAGATATACGTGGTAGTAACTAATTCTTGTGAGCGGGGAAAGAGAGCGGTACTAGTGGCTGTACAGAGCTCAATGTCAGAGTGTCGGTCTAGCAGAGAATTAAACCTTAACAAGGCAGATCAATCAGGAGATTGGCTGTCTGATTGAAAGATTGATGGAGGAATGGACAGATGGCCTGAGCATGTTCTCAGGGGGCAGATGAATGGGCAGTAGTAGAAATGTCCTGGGTTCCAAGGGCAACATCAAACTACTCCCAGCCGGAGTACAACAGCACCGCAATCAATTAGCCAATAATCATCATTTTGAGATGCTGGTTAAATCTTTTTTAAGTAAATGCAAATGTTTCCTAATGAAGCTAGCAAATGTGTGAACACAGTCAGAAAAAAAAAACAAGTCTTACCAGTCACATAACCAGCAAACCGATCTACAGATTGATCAAAGAAAGTAATGGAATTTAAAAATGCTCTTAAACAGAAATCACAATTGAGATTTGTACATGTATATACCCCCTTGGGGGTGAATAAAGTATTTGAATTAAATTTTCTTAAAATACTATTTTTTTTAAAGCAGCTATGTATAATGTTACAAATGGGGGGTTATGAAAATAAAGAAAATAGGGACTTGACCGAGTGGGAAAAACAAATACTTCAAATAATCATAACTACCAACTTGTAAAGAATTTGCCAAGAAACTACCCAAGAGTAAATTCTTTGTTCTCTGGCACACCTTTGGTAAAAAGAGTAAAAATTCATGCCCATGAAACTTTTCCCATTGGCCTTTACAATCATGGCCTCCTAATAATCCCCATGTATGAACTGGCTTCATTACTCTGCTCTCCTCCCCACTGATAGCTGATGTGTGGTGAGTGTTCTGGTGCACTATGGCTGCCATCGCATCATCCAGGTGGGGCTGCACATTGTTGATGGTGAAGTGAAGTCTCCATTACCTGTAAAGCGCTTTAGATAGAGGGTCCAGAAAAGCGCTATAAAAATGTAAGGAATTATTATTATTAATAAACAAATATTTATCCACATTGACACATTATACTCCACTCAACATAATCATACTGCAAATAAGGAATCCCAGAGGCCCAACATACTAGCCATCCAGAAAATCCCAGACTGTTACCAAGTATTCAAACTTGATAAAATGCCTACAAAGGTGGAAAATAAGAGATACAGTAAGCTTCCTTTGAAACTAAATAGTATACTACCTCTGGTTAAATATCTGTCTCTGCACAAACACGGATGCCACAAAATATATGGGAACCAATCTCCCTATTCTAACATGCACCCATTGAACAGGAGAGACTTTTTTTAAACCAAAAAATTCTTTATCAGACTTCCCTAAAAATGAACAAAATAGCAAACTCTCTAAAAAGAGAGTTAAAGAGAGCCTAAAAAAGGCCACAATATTTAGCTTCAATCTAGTCTTCCCAGGTGAACTAAACCAAGGAACGTCTCTCAGTTGACTCCCCATTTTATGCTCTGCTCCTGGATTGTTCATTGATACTTAATCATTTACCCATAACCTAATTAAGGTAAACTTAACAAGTGTTTTGATCACTGACTCTGGACCCTTACACCTCAGCAGACATTCCCTCTGATTTAAAGCTGGAAATATTTACATTACTTTACCATGTGTTACACATTTTATCTAGATCCTTAGAGACACTTCCACAATCAACTATAGCTGCAACAATAATCATAATATTTACAATAAATTCTAATATACATTATATTTTTTTCTGTAGCTGCCTTTTTTTCCTTTTTTGTAGTTTATATACTGCAAATATAGTTTTTATAATAACATGCATTCACAAAGATGTTGAAGGTCTTTCTCGCTGAACAACTGTTTCCACTTTACCTGCCTCTATAAAATGGGGCCCCTTTTCTCGTCTCTCTTTTTTATGTCACCCCCAAGCTGCACAGCATTGAGCTCTATTCCTTCTTCCTACACATCTTTCCTAAAGTCAGTGAAATTCAATTACTGTCTCCTGCCTGTCTTCTTAAACCGCTGACTCCGCAATGAAACACTAGGAGGAATTGCTATAGCATGTTCTTCTAAGTTTAATATCTCCCCAACACAAATGGTGGTGCAACAGTTTGCAACGTTTCCATATGCTGGGGAGCCACTAATCAATTGTGACGCATCTCATTTGTTTTTTGGTAGCAGTTAGTGATAGCTACATATGGGCTTCAGAGTTCAAGAATGTAACGTGAGTCTCACTTTGTGAAACAGCCCTCTGGTGTTCACTGAATCTTTAGACTCTTAGTAATCTAAACTAAGCACCTGCTGGGCACACCATTATCTCACACAGACATGGGTTTGGGTTTTATAGATTTCAAATTCATTTTAATTGTATACAGTTTCTGTCATAACTATTAATACAATGGTAAATAAAATTGAAAATCTACTGTTTATTGCATTGTGAGACATGTGGTTGTACCAGTGATGTGGTTGGGTGTGCAGTATTACGAAACTCTTTCACTCTTAGCATTTTTACAATAAAAAAATATACAGATGCAGCCATTCAAAATGGGTGGGGTAAGTTGCGGTATACCCTGGTTGGCGTGTCGCAGTATCACGCAGTATCACGGGGTAAATCGCATCATTTGACGTCATGCCGGAAAGTATCCGGCATCACCTTGTAAAACCGCCAAGAGGAGCCAATAAAACTTAACCTCTCATGTACAGCATTTGAGCTTTTAAATTTAAACTGTGTATTACAGCATGTTAATCATCAGTTATTAAAAAGTTGGTATATTTTATGAAAGCAAGATTGCTCAGTTGGACAAAAGTACACAACCTACCTTTATCAGAAATATTTATGCATCAAAGCCTTTACCGAAGATATTACTAATAGTATTAATAATGAATGACTTTGGACAAGCTGTAAACTCAAAGTATAATTTCTTTAGCACATTTGTACAAGCACTTGGAATCTGTCCAAGCCCTACTTTGTCAGGCATTTTCTTTTACTGCAACGGACATAAAAACTCTCTTGCTTTTAACAGAGCGTTTCATAATTTCTAACTACGAAAATTATTTAAACTGCGAAACTTATTATTCAACCAGAGCTCAAAATATCACAAGGATCCTCAAGAGCACAGCAAAGACTGTATTAAAAGATACTTGTATCAGATACATGAGAATCCAGGCTTTTCTATCAACGCTTTCTTTTCCGTATACCAGATATTATGGAACCACTTCAGAAGGGTGTCAGCCAGTCAGATTCCAGGAATCGGTACTTTAAAGAAAAAATACACACCGGTATTCCATTTCTCCCTAAACATTTTAAGCATCGAAGTCTTTAACTAACATGTGAAATAGCGTGTAAAAAAGTGGTAGTTTTAAGCTTTTCTGCTAATATAATATGGAATCGCGTATCTAAAGAAATTAATAACGATATGATTATATTTGTGTACTGCAACATGGCTGTGTAGGGCTGTTTCGCCTCTCTCTTCATGTGACTTCCCTAGTAGCCCACTGGTCTACGTGCCTGATTACTAACCTATAGGTTGTGTGTTCAAATCCAGCTGGCGCTGTGACTTTTCTTTTAACAAACATTTCTTCGAAAAAATAGAATAGCATTATGGACAATCAATTGACTTTTATATTTCTAAATATCACAACATGATCGAATTTAAGTCATTTTTGATAACAATGAATAGTCACCTTCTTCTCTTCTGACAACGGTCCCTGCTTCTGCTTCCTGCTTTTGTGTGTGTGTGTGTGTGTGTGTGTGTGTGTGTGTGTGTGTGTGTGTGTGTGTGTGTGTGGGGGGGGGGGATCCCTTTAGATCTCCCTTCAGATTTAAAAGGTTATTAATCATATCTTCGGTGTCACATCTTTCCAGTGCAGCTGATCTTTTGCTGCCTGGGTCAACTATCACAAAGCTTTAGAGAACCTAACATTTATATTATCAACAAATTGTAAATACGACGTTTACATTGGCATTATTAATTTTTCACATGGGTGTATGGAGGATTGTCAGTTGTCACTGACAGTGGACCCCCCTCTTAGGCTGCGCACACGATCTTTTAAATTTTTATAGAGAAATGGAGGCTGTACAGTATGCGTTACAATATAAACATTTATATTGATTTAAATCGCGTTTTGATTTAAATCGTGTTTAAATATATGTGTTTTTTTAATCATAATCAGACAAATGCAACATAAATTGATACAGTATCTTTGTCTTCTAAGTATCTTAATAAACTTTCAGCATAGCTTTCTCCCCGTTTAGATTTATTTTTCTTGGGATTTTGGGATCAAACGAGGAAGGATTAGATTGTAATCGTTTTTATTTTTTAAATACGTTTTAGAAAAGTGTAATCTATACTAAAAAGCTGTACATCACCTGCTATACAGATACATATTGTAATACTTTCGGGTTTGGATTGGACGGACACAAGAACTCAGACTTGCGGAGTTAAAGCAAGTTAAAGCCTTTATTTTTCTTTTCCGTCACCACCTGCTAGCCCGGCTCTCCCGTGCCCCCGCCCGCCAACAGCGCGAGCCAACACACCGCCCATGCGCCCGAGAGAGAGAGAAAAGAAAGAGAGAGTAAGACCCAGGGGTGCAGAAGCAGGGAACTATTTACAAGGAAAACGGATACCTCCCCAGACTGTACGCCCGCTTCACTGTGGGACAGCCGCACTGGTCGGCGTTAGAGTTATGTTACACCTACAGTAGTTCACTATTTTAAATACATCTAATTAAGAAAGTTAGGTGTAAGCACTTTAGATCTTTTTTTCTGAACCAGGAAAAATCTGATCATGTTTCTCTATAACAATAATAAAAAACTTTATTTTACATATCACCTTTAAAAGTGGCATCTCAAAGCAATACAGTAGATGTAAACCACAGATTACAAAGTAAATACCCAGACAAATGCAAACACGTTTTTAATAAAATGCTTTTATTCATTCAGCAGAGACAGAGCGTAAAACCTGGGCGAAACAGCTGTTCCCTTTTCTGATCACTCGCTCTCTGGATACACGTCTCACCTGTCCTGTTCTTTGCTTTCCTAATTTGCTGATTATGCCTGCTGTGATCCACTCCTGCCCTCACACCTAAAGAAGACTATTTTAAATTTCTTTGAGCGGTCCATTGTGCAATTAATCCTTGTATGTGCTGTCCTTAAGGTGATATCACATAAAGGTGATATGTAAAATAATGTTTTTTATTATTGTTATAGAGAAACATGATCAGATTTTCCCCGGTTCAGAAAAAAAGATCTAAAGTATACTAGTTTGTCACTAGTATACTTTTAATACAGTCTTTGCTGTGCTCTTGAGGATCCTTGTGATATTTCGAGCTCTGGTTGAATGATAAGTGTCGCAGTTAAAATAATTTTCGTAGTTAGAAATTATGAAACGCTCTGTTAAAAGCAAGGGAGTTTTTATGTCCGTTACAGTAAAAGAAAATGCCTGACAAAGTAGGGCTTGGACAGATTCCAAGTGCATTTTTGCAATTTACATTGCATTGTACATTGTGCTGCTGTAATACAGTTTAAAATAATTAAAAGTCTAAACAGTATCAGCTTTATTTATGGGTTGCAATTGAAAAAAAGTCAAAAACTGCACTCAAAATGCAATTTAGAGCTTTCTGACAAGAGGAGACAACCAAATTAATAATGTAACATGCCACTGTTTGTGCATGAACAAGGTTATACTGCTATTTCCTTAGATACGCGATTAAAAAAAAAAATTTTTTTTTGAATCCCCGGCGGAACTAGGCATCCATAAGAATCAAGTAATAGGTTTATTCCATGATGAAAAAAAGAAGAAAGAAAACACATTCCATAAGAATCAGCGCTTTTATATATTGCCTTTAAAGGTGGCTTCTCAAAACGCTTTACAGGATAAAAACAACAATAACAACAACAACGACAATATTGTATTTCATTGCACTTTGACAGATCGTCCTTAAATCAATTGTTGACTCTTCTCTCTTTACTGCTTGTTTGGAGTGACTGAGCTCCACTCTGTACCACACAATGATCACCCCAGAGTCTCTGCCCCGGGTGATTTGGGGTTTTTTGACAGAGGGCAAAAAACTCTCTCTCTCGCTTGCCCTCCCCCCCTGTGTATTGTCTGTTTTTTTGTGCTGTCCTTTGACAAAACAAGGCTCGCCAGATAATGTGAATCAAAACCTGTTTTTCTAGCTTTTAAAGTCGTGCGAAATGTAAGCGGGAACACATCATTATATCTTACATATGAAAAATACATAATATAGCTCCCAAACAAACGCAAACGTGTTTTTAATAAAATGCTCTTATTCACTCATAATCTGACAATTTCAGGAAGACTAAGGAAGGACTAAGGGAATTGTCATCTGTTGTTGAAGCTCTGTGAGCTCAGTGACTTTGAGACCACTTGTTATCCCAGGTTGTTTGAATCGCCACAATTCAAATAGAGAAAAAAGAGCTGACTGACAAGATTTAAGATGTGGCTGTCAATGTTGGATTAAAAATTGCTTTGAATTGCATTGCATTGCTTGAAAAATAATTTTATTTCGAGAGACTGGATAAGTAATTCAAGTGTTTTTTTTAACTTCCTGAAAAACAAGTAATAATTTAACTATATGTGCAAACGTTTTATGATATGTCGCTGTTGTGAATGTCTGTGGAGTGTATCTTATTTGCCTGTCGGTCCTGGCTGTGCTCTCTCGCTCGCCCTCCCCCCTCTCTCAATTCAATTAAATTCAAGGTGCTTTATTAGCATGACAGATGGGTACAATCAGTGTTGGGTATTTACTTTGCTTTGAGATGCCACTTTTAAAGGTGATATATAAAATCAAGGCTTTAACTTGCTTTAACTCCGCAAGTCTGAGTTCTTGTGTCTGTCCTATCCGAACCCGAAAGTATTACAATATGTATCTTTATAGCAGGTGGTGTACAGCTTTTTAGTATAGATTACACTTTTCTAAAATGAATTTAAAAAATAAAAACGATTACAATCTAATCTTTCCACTTTTGATCCCAAGATCCCAAGAAAAATAAATCTAAACGGGGAGAAAGCTATGCTGAAAGTTTATTAAGATACTTAGAAGACAAAGATATCAATTTATGTTGCATTTGTCTGATTGTGAATCAAAAAACACGTATATTTAAACCCGCGTTTGCGATTTAAATCAAAACGCGATTTTAATCAATATAAATGTTTATATTGTAACACATAGGTGACTATTCATTGTTATTAAAATGACTTAAATTCGATCATGTTATGATATTTAGAAATATAAATTTATTTGGTGCGAATGAGGTTTTATTTAATCTCTGACCCAGGGAAAAGTTTTATTTTTTCAAAGAAATGTTTGTTAAAAAAGAAAAGTCATGGCTTCAGCTGAATTCAAACACTCACCATGTGATGTGGGAGTCAGGAACCTAACCCACAGCGCCACCAGCAAGGTCACATGCAGAGTGCTGAAAAAGCACTACAGAAACATTATCAACAGACAATGTACAGCATGTACTATTCTTGTGTTGCGGTACATGAATATAATTATATCGTTATTCATTTCTCTAGATACGCGATTCCATATTATATTCCCTATTAATCAAATTCTAAAAGTATGTTTGTTGACTCTGGTATCACGTTAGTTAAAGACTTCGATGCTTAAAATGTTTAGGGAGAAATGGAATACTGGTGTGTATTTTTTATTTAAAGTACTGAGACCAGCCATATACTGTATGTTTATGTTCCAAAATTAATATCGTTTATGGCCTTCACAAGCGTTAAGTATGCTCCTATTCTTTTTATGTTCAGCTACTAAGATTTCCCTTCAGTGGTAAAATTCCATATAAATATTCAATACTAAAACGGGCAAAGTAAAGACATTTACTGTAAATCTTTCTACGACCGACCAACGGACCACGAGTGCCCCTGTCAGTCAACCACTCACATACCGCGGTATTTTGTGTCATCGCGCGTAGCCAATTACCTCTGGTACGTGTCTGTACCGCGCACTTTGAATGGCTGCATCTGTATGCAGTTGTCCTTTTAGGTAATGCTTTATTATGTTCATTTCCACATAAGCCCATGTCATGCTTTTGATTGGCTAGGATTCTTTTAGATTGGATGATTTTGATTCTCAATTTTGAATCTTGATTAATTCCCACCTGATAGCAAATACTACAAATATCAGAATCCCCTGACAGCAGGGAATATTTTTAAAGACATAAAGTAAACCGGCCATTAGAATAGCAAATTACTGGGTTGATTTACATGATAAAGACACTTCTTCCAATGTTTTGAGAGGGCTTTGGGGAAATGATAAGATTCATTAATGTTCATAGTATTAAAATAAAACTATTACACATTTTTATACATTAATGGCATAAATTGTCTTGCATATTTTAAAGCAAAAAATAGAACAAAAGACCTTCAGAGACTGGAGGCCTGGTTTCTTGCTTCTTCCTATTAGATGAAATCATATTTTGGAGAAATAATTTTTTGGACTAAACCATTCTTATGTATTGATGTATTGGGGATTTTTATTTTTTAAGAACAGGGATGACAGTGAAGACGGTGATTTAGAAACAGTTCTAAAAATCTAAATTTAATGCTGAAAATATCCGTTAAACTAATATATATATATGTCCATAATTATTTTATTTACAGTAGTTTTTAAGTACAATGGTATGACGTGCGTTTTAAAAAACCTAAAAATATTTATTAATACCAGTATGTACATGGATAACAATAGGGAAATACATAATTGAGATGTCTGAGATGCATTATTTACTATATTGATCATTTATATTAGATAATTTCATAGTAAAATAACCTAACATTTTCACTGGACATTTTGTAATAACATTTTTGTTTTCCAATATTTTGTTCCAATCTTACACTGATGCTTGTGCACATAAAACATCACAATACTATAATCACCCTAGTATTAAAAACCATTCTATTTGCAAGAAAATTAACACTGTACTGTAAATAAAACATAAAAACATAAAAAGTCCAGATTAAAATAAAGGTTTTAAGTAGTGATTTGAATGACACATCAATGATGTATGGATACCTGTAGATATTACTTCATGGAATTCTTTAACTCAATAACTCATTTTAACATTACTTTACTCAGTCTAACTGAAAATATAGTGCAGAGTGTAGAAATATATGTCAATGTATTTGGCTCACATGCAAAATTAAAAATGTACATGGTGAGACATTAACTTCCTGTTCCCTTTAAAAAAATAAAATTATTTTACAAATGTAAATTTAAAAAATGCCACTGACAAAATCCAAAAATATTGTTGCACATAGTGAATATCCAGAAATAGGTTGAGTGGATTCATCATTGAGTAAAAGAAAGAATCACAACAAAACTTTTTGCCAAGAATATACTAGTGGTTCATATAATTGGAGGCATCTGAGTTCTTTGTTCTCTGTCATATCTTTTAAAGGATTTCAAAGAATAAAAAAAAAAATCTGGCACACTGCTGAAGGAGATTGGGGGTTTTAATTTGCTGTAACAATCAGAAATTGTAACAATAAATTGCAAGAGACTTTGATGACATGGAAACCAGTTTTCTAAAAACAATGGAATACAGAGCTTTCTTAAAACAGTTCAAATACTTATCTCAAATCTGATCAGAACAAATAACTTCCACATTCTGACTCCCTCTCTTCTCTCTTATTCTTGCCTCTCTGTCTTTCTCTCTCCCTCCTCTCTGTCTACCTACATTTTTATGCTTTGTTCCCAGACTCTTGATAACACTTAATCAAATCCCTAGAACTTATTTAACCAAAGTATGTCAAACAATTCTTTTGATCTGAGCATCTCAGACCTCATGCAACTCAATGAAACCAAAGTTAATTTCTTTCCATGTTTATTTCAGTTTCTTTCTATGATTAAGATTGTATAATTAGAATTAAGGCAAACTATAAATTATTTTAATGCATATGTAAACCTAAAAAAAGTACATCTCGTTCACAACAGACTATACAATAAACTATTTATATATATACAACTAACTGAGTAATCCTGCTTTACATATGCTCCCTTATACTAATTAATTTGCTCATAGGGAAGTGTGTTTTTTTTCAAATTAAAATGAAACTTTGCACGTGGCAATATTATTGCATGTATATTGCAACATATTAATATATTGGGGTCATATTATTTATGTAATATTTATTGTTTTTAAACAAAATGTTATCTCATGCAGATGCAGTTTACATAGCACTGATAGGCTTCCCACCTTATTATAAAGAATACAATATTTTGAGTACTGGCTCTGATATGAAGAGAGATGAAGACAACAACAATCAGTCAACAATGACAGATTTGGACAAATTGTTTTCTGTATGATAACACTGAAACCACAACTAAGCAGTTCCAGTAATACCAACAACCCTCTCTAAGATCTAAGGTCTAGCAAAACAAGCAGAGATAAAATCATTTTGCAGCATCTGCAGTTATTAGCAGATCACTAGCAACCCTAACAAGTGCTATTTTTGTATTAAGTGCTGATCTAAACCCTGACTTAAAGGGCTCATAAAGCTTATTTGCAGATAAATGAGCTTGTAAATGAACAGCAACAGCCCATTCTTGAACCGCTGCCAAAAATGGTAAGTTGGATATTAGCCAGTGGTTACTGAGCAGACTGTAGTCTAAATTCCCCTTTTTTATTAAAGGGGTAATAAAAACATATTCAAAGACCAAGGGACCAATTCCAGACTTCAATGATTTATTGATAACATGCAGGGCAGTGGGAATAGAACTCAATGAAAATGTGGTGGGTTTCATTTTAGTGATCATTTCAGATAGCTACTGAGGAGGGATTGCACGAAACTCTGCAAGCAAGAAAAAGCATGAGCTTGAGAGTACATAAATTATTCTCAAAAGAGAAAGCACAGATTATAGACGTTATTACTTTTAGATTGAAAAACCTCATATGAATTATTACATTGGACCATAAACTCTTCCAGAGTGGTTTTTAACTGGATTTTAGAGATGATGAATTGAGGAAAATAGGTGTACAGTTACTCTTTTATTCTTCAGTTAGCTTCTCCAAAAAAAGCTCACCTTGGGATAGTATGTGTGTTATTATTTTATTGCTGCTTGAAGACTAGTAAATGACCAGCCAGATAAGAATCTCTCCAACCACATTCAGGTTTATGTCCATTGGATTTCATGAAGCGGAGTGGATTGGTGTACCAAGGGGAATGACATGCGAATTATATTTCTTTTTTTTTTTAGATTACTTCCCATTGTCAGGCAACCTGATGTTGTGAACCTTAGTACATTAGGTTTCTGAATAATTTAGAGAATATCTTGATCAAAACAAAAGGCTTTAATGATGTGTAAGTCACTAACAAGCAGCGAGGAGAGTCAACATTAATATTAAAACCTCCTAAACTGAAAATATATGTGAATCCAGGCATCGGAGGGGGGCAAATAGGGTTAAAATCAGATTTCTGTTTTGGTGTCCTGTATGTAAGTTAGTGCAATGCATTCAATGATTTTAAAAACTGGTATCAGTAGATCATTCTTCTTTCTTTCCTTGATTCTTTACTTTTATTTGTAAAGGAAAGAGACTACACATGAAATTCTCCAGTGTACAGTATGAGAGATCTGTAGGGGTTTATAGTTATATGGAGGTCTAAAATGTATTTCTACTTTTATTTTGTTTTCCCTTTGGTTTAAGTCTAACCTTGGTGTTCATTTGAAAAGGTTTTGGTCGCTCCAGGTAGGCATTAAAATTTTATTAATGCCAGTGTTCCCCTTAAGTATTGCAAATTACATTTGGAAACTATTTATACATTTAAAGTTTTCAATTTAGCAGGACAACATGTTGTGTACAATTCTCCTGTTGAACACAATAATAAATACCTTAGAGAAACTCCTCTATTACACTTTTTTGCAGAAATGAAGAGATTCACATTCTAGCAGATATTTCTATTAAGAACGGTCTTCACTTGCTCCAAGACCTGCACTCTCATTATGAGCTTCCTCACTGTTCTTTCTTTCTTTACTGACATCTCTCTTCCAAGATTGATGCCAATGGTGTCCACTGGGAGGGCAATGCTTTCTGCACTCCCAGTGCTAATGCGCTGGATTTTCAGAATTGGTGACTTGTATTTTTTTTTCTTTAAAAGAATTTCCACAAACCTTTGACAACTGTCACTATTTGGAATGGGAATTTAATTGGAACAGATGAAGATATATCAAGAGTAAACCTTGGAACTGTAAACTTCCACTTCTAAAAATCTTAATAATTAAATCATGCACTCAGTTTTTTGTTGTAAAGTTGCCAGCAGCCATATCACCCTGAAACTCACAACTGGCAACCCACTGAAGTGTGAGCCTGGTCAGTACCTGGATGGGAGGCCTCCTGCAAAAAACTAAGATGCCAGTAGGGGGTGCTCACCCTGAGGTCTGTGTGGATCCTAATGCCCCAGTATAGTGACAGGGACACTATACTGTAAAATAGGCACCATCCTTTGGATGGGAAGTAAAATCAATATCCTGACTCACTGTGGTCATTAAAAATCCCAGGATGTTTCTTAAAAAGAGTAGGGGAGTTACCTCACCAAATTTCCCATCGGCCTTTACCAGTCATGGCCTTTTAATAATCCCTATCCATGAATTGGCTTTATCACACTGTTCTCTTCCTTACATATATATACTGTAGCTGGTGTCATTGCATCATCCAGGTGAGTGCAGCACATTGGTGGTGGAGGAGAGTCCCCATTACCTGTAAAGCACTTTAAGTGGAGTGTCCAGAAGAGCATTATATACTGTAAGTGTAAGGAATTACAGATGCAGCCATTCAAAGTGTGCGTCACAGACACGTACCGCAGGTGACGTCGCTCAGTATGACGCAAGATGACGCGTGGCACCGCAGTAAGTGATTGGTTGACCGACAGGGGCACTTGTGGTCCGTTGGTCTGTCGTAGAAAGACTTACAGTAAAAACGTCTTTGCTGTGCCCGTTGTAGATATTGAATTTACCAATGAAGGGAAATCTTAGTAGCTGAGCATAAAAAGAATAGGAGCATACTGTAACGCGTGTGAAGGCCATAAACGATATTAATTTTGGAACATAAACATACAGTATATAGCTGGTCTTGGTACTTTAAAGAAAAAAATACACACCAGTATTCCATTTCTCCCTAAACATTTTAAGCTTTGAAGTCTTTAACTAACGTGATACCGGAGTCAACAAGCATACTTTTAGAATTTGATTAAAAGGGAATATAATATGGAATCGCGTATCTAAGGAATTTAATAATGGTATTCGTGTGCTGCGACAGGGCTGTGTAGGGCTGTTTCGCCTGCCTGTTCATGCGAGCTGTGTTGTAGCCGACTGGTCTAGGTGCGTGCCTAGCAACTGGTAGGTTGTGTGTTCAAATCCAGCTGGTACCGGACTTTTCTTTTAACAAACATTTCTTCGAAAAAATAGAATAGCGATATTATGGACAATCAATTGACTTTTATATTTCAAAATATCGCAACATGATCGATATTTGCGATATTTTGAACATATCTTCCCTTCTGACAGCGGTTCCTCCTTCTATTGTGTGTGTGTGTGCAACAGAGTAAATTTTTATAGAGAAATGGAGGCTGGACAGTATGCGTTACAATATAAACATTTATATTGATTTAAATCGTGTTCTGATTTAAATCGCAAACGCGTGTTTAATTATGTGTTTTTTAATCATAATCAGGCTAATGCATTTTTACATTTTCTGTATGAACCAGCTTAGAGGTTCATACAGAAAGACAGCTTGTGTTTAAATTGAGTGTAAGGTAATTTATGCTTCTAAAGTCATGGTCAGCATTTATTATCGTACTGTGCTGTAAACTTTTTCTGTGCCTAGTCACATTATTTTATAGCGTTTTTATTGCGTTATTAAATCTGGTGGCGCTGTGTGTTACAGTAGTTTCGTGACTCCCATGTCACATGGTCTGTGATTAAATCCCATAGAACTATGACTTTATTTTTTAACAAACATTTCTTTGAAAAAAATGAAACGTTTCCCTTGGTCAGAGATTAAATAAAACCTCACTCGCACCAAACAAATTTATATTTCTAAATATCACAAAATACGTTCATTGTCTTCCAATCGAGTCGAGTTGACATTGGAAGCCTGCCACACCCGGACTCTTAAACCAACGCATTAGCACGTCAAAGCCCATCGAGGGTATTGAGCCAGTATTGGCTTTAGTATTTCCCCCCTCTCCCCTCAATTCAATTCAATTCAAGGTGTTTTATTTGCATGACAGATGGGTACAAGCAGTGTTGGGTAT